>NW_005358092.1:1053606-1083645 GCF_000412655.1 Myotis brandtii
TTTTCAAGCTGATGTACCTTTCACTAAGTTCCTTGTAGTGCCCACTAAGTTCCTGGAAGTTCCCATTAAATTTTGTATTTTCACTAAGTTCCTTGAGCATTTTTATAACCATTACTCTGAACTCTATGTTTGATAACTTGCTTACCTCCATCTCATTTAGGTCTTTACCTCACAATTCCTCCATTTCTTTAATTTGAGGTTGTTTCTATGTCTCCCCATTTTAATTGTCTCTTTGTGTTTGTCTCTATGTATTATATATAATTGCTATGACATCCAGTCTTATGGAATGGGCTTTTGCAGTAAATGTCCTGTGGGATCCAGAGGTGTGTTTTCCTTGTATTACTAAGCTGTAATATGCTAGGCATGTCCCTTTTGTGTGTTATTTGGATTCTCGTGTTGTGATTGGATCTAGCTTGTGGGTGTCCCGTTCATGGGAGGACTCTCCTCTCAGGCTGGCTAACTATGAGGCTCAGTCACTACCACATCATGTGAACTGTAGTACAGGTACTGACAGGGAAAAACAAAACAAAACTGACAGGAAACGAACAGGAACATACAAAATATCCTGATGGCCACAATGATAACAACCCAAGAGAAAAGAGAATTAGGAAAGAAAAGAGAGACAACACAAATACTAAGGCAAAAAAGAAACAGAGAAAAGGATGTTATTACTAATAATTAAAAAAATAAAGAGGCTACTAGAGATAAAGGGGGCAGAAAAAAAGATTCTGAAAGGAAAGAAGGAAGAGCAAAAAAATGAGAGTAGAAATAGGAAAATGAGAAAAAAGACAAAAAGACTGAGAAAGAAAAAAATTATGTAAGCGTAACAAGGAAAGGTAAAGCAAAAGAAAGAATGGAAAAGAAAGTAGAAAAAAATAGAGTAAGGAAGGAGGTCAATAAGAGATATGAAAGAAACAAGAGAGAAAAGCAAGAAATGTAATAATTATAATAATAACATCAAAGCAATAAAGCAGAAAATATTGAAAAAAGAACAACAAAACAAAACTAAGAAAAAAATATCCTATATACTAAAAAGGTAATATGCAAATTGAGCATCACTCCAACACACAAGATGACCACCCCCATGTCGTCAAAGATGGCCGCCCCCATGTGGACACAGATGGCTGCCACAAAATGGCCAGCAGGGGAGGGCAGTTGGGGGGGGACCAGGCCTGCAGGGGAGGGCAGTTGGGGGGGACCAGGCCTGCAGGGGAGGGCAGTTGGAGGTGAACAGGCCAGCAGGGGAGGGCAGTTTGGGGTGATCAGGCGGAAGTTAGGAATCGGTCCAGCAGGGGAGCAGTTAGGCGTCGATCAGGCTGGCAGGGGAATGGTTAGGGGGTGATCAGGCTGGCAGGCAGAAGTGGTTAAGGGCAATCAGGCAGGCAAGCGGTTGGGAGCCAGCACTCCTGGAATGTGAGAGGGATGTCTGACTGCCCTCAAGGGGTCCCAGATTGGAGAGGGTGGAGGCTGGGCTGAGGGACACACACACAGACACACACACCCCGTGCATGAATTTCGTGCACCAGGCCTCTAGTTTTTATATATATAAAAGCTTAAGCGACTGGTCAACCATTCAACCATCCGACTGTCCGACCGGTAGCTATGACACAGACTGACCACCAGGGGGCAGACACTCAACGCAGGAGCTGCCAAGCTGCGGTGACTTGGCAGCTGTGGTTCTCGGGTGACACACCCAGAACCAGAGAGGAGGGAGCCCAATTCCAGGGTGTGTCACCCAAGAACCTCTCTCTCGCAATCCGGGACCCCTTGGAGGATGTCGGAGAGCCAGTTTCGGCCCAATCACCACAGGTCAGGCTGAGGGACCCCGAGGGCCTCTAGTTTTTTAATAAAATGTCAGCCATATGAAGTTTGGGCAGCTTATGATGTCTGAGGCTCACTGATTTGTATGCTGATTTCAGGCCTCCTGGGAGGTTATTTTGTGTCAAGCCAATGTCAGGAGCTGCTCAAGTTTGGCTCTCAATGTCCTTTTGTAGCTGGCTGACCTGAGGCTCTCTGCATCCTGCCTCCTCTTGTCAGCTACTCTGCCTCTCCCCTGTGGTTTCCTGGTCTTTCTCCAGTGTCTTCCAAAGAGAGTTTTTAAGGTGGAGGCAGGCTAACATTATTAGGGCTAGTGGGCCCCTTACTTAGAGATTTCATTGTCAGGCACTCACTGAGGGGAAATTAGTCTCAGCTTCAAAGCCAACTCCTCACTCTCTACCATATCCTCAACTCCAGTTCCCCCTAAATGGCCTGATGCAGGTTCAGATTGGATACCGTCTGCTGCCCTTTCTGAATGGGCAGTTTCAGCTGCCCTGGGCTCAGTGGGATTGATAAAAATAGTATCCTGTGAATATATTGCCAGTCCAGCCCTCAGGAGGGGTGTTTAGCATTTCCTCCTGGTCACAAACAATACTCTCTGAGAGTCTTATTCTTTTAATGTCCTCCTCTGAACTGTTCTCTCTTCCTACCCTGAACTGTGCCCAGTGCGGGTATCTGGGCTTCAGAGAGCTGATCTATCCCCTTTTCTGTTGGAGACACAAGGACATCGGGTCCTCGTAAAGCAGGTTTTCTGCTTGTTTGTTTACATGTTTTTGATTTTCCACAGCATCCACTGGGAAGGCTTATATTGGGGAGATGGACCAGCAAAAGCTGGTCTTTGTGTCTGCATTATGGAGAGGCTGACCCTAGCACCCTGTCACTTCAGCCAGCCAGTACTGGGAAAGGAGTAGTGAAGTACATTTACCTCTCCTGCAGGTTAGGAGCACCTCATGGCCACAGGTCCAAAGATTATTCCCTCAGCAACCACTGAGACCTCACAGTATGTGGGGAAAACCTCCACATAACTCATGTTGGAAAGTCCTTCCCCTAAAAGTAAAGCTTGGTCTCTGACCCACACTCAGAGCACCCCCTCAGTCTTCTATGCTCTGTCTCTGAAAAATTATCAGATATGTGTACAAAGTTCCCACTATGAAAAAGAAATTAAAAAATGAAAACAGAAAGGAAGGAAGACCTGAGGAAGTAGTCCAGCAAGCTTTTTAAAAATAGTTTTAAAATGCTAACGTCTTCAGTGTTCTAAGATGATAATACATGATTATAAAATAAGAATAAGTTCTAAAAACAATGAAGTCTACTTTTCAAGAAAAAAACATTCTGTCTTCAAAAAGTAACAGAATAAAAGAGCTAGTAGAAATTAGAAGGATTATAGCCTAAGATAATGCAGTCATAGGGGTGAAAAATCTCCCAAAAAGCAGAACAAGAAACCCAGATGAAAAAGTAAAAGAGATGAAAGAGTACAAATATGAGAGTCAATATCCTTTTTACTAAGAGTTCTACAAAAAACATAGAAAGAGAATATTTAAAATTTATATTAAATATTTTCCCAGAACTCTAAGAAATAAGGTTTCTGGCTGAAAGGCTTCACCAAATACCCAAAACAAGAGACATATACCAAATATTTAAAATTATAGAGTGCCATATTTTTTAAAACATGCTTGTAAAAAGAGCTTATATGTAAAGGGAAAAATCAATATGACATTGAACTTCTGAACAGCAACATAAACAACTAGAGTAAGACTTCAGATTTCTATACCTAATCAAACTATCAAACACTTACTTTTCGTGTAAGCTTTCCTAAGAAACTACTTATTGTAAGATGTGTATCAATAATACAGGAGATTAATCAATAAAACACACATGCATCCAAAAAGCAAGGAATCCAACTCAAGAAGGCAGAAAGAAGGTTCTGGAATGATTGCTTTACACCATATGTACAACATTATCAGTCTTCCTAGGAAGGAAGTCTCTAGGGGGAGAAAATAGTAGAACTGAGAAATTGTTCTAAGAGAATACTTTTGTAATATACATAGAGATGGTGTATAGTATAAGTATATAATAATCTGATGGGGAAAAAATAAGAATTGATATGTAAAAAAAACTGTTCCAGTAGAAAAATGAAGCAGTAAAAGCAAGTTACACTAAAAAAGAGACAAATATACTATACCTCACTACTTGGCCTTAAGGTAAATAAGTTAAATCTTCATCTACAAGAGAATTAAGAGAGATAATCCAATCTAATAAAAGAGAAACATGCAGATTGACCGCACCTCCGCTACGCCCAAGCCATGCCCACCAACCAATCAGAGCAACTATATGCAAATTAACCCAACCAAGATGGTGGCCGGGAGCCACAGAGCTGGAGCAAGCAGGAGGCTTGGTTGCCCCGGCAATGGAGGAAGCCAAGCTTCCCGCCTGCGCTGGCCAGCTGTGGCCTCTGCTCAAGGCAACAAAGTTTCAATTATAGAAGATAAATAAATCCCAGATACCTGCTTCCAGCCAGCCTCCACTGAGAGCTTGGGTGCCTGGGGGCCATGGCCAGCCTGCAAACAGCCATCAGCTCCTCACCCAGGATGGCCACACTCTCATGGGGTGAGGGTCCCCACTGGGGGGTTTGGCCAGCCTGCAAACCGCCATCAGACCCTCACCCAGGCTGGCCAAGCACCCCAGCGGGGACCCCCACCCTGAAGGGGTTGTGGCCAGCCTGCAAACAGCCATCAGCCACTCACCCAGGCTGGCCAGGCACTCCAGCGGGGACCCCCACCATGAAGGGGGTGTGGCCAGTCTGAAAATGGCCCTCAGCCCCTCACCCAGGCTGGCCAGGCACCCCAGCGGAACCCCCACCCTGATCCGGGACACCCTTCAGGGCAAACCAGCCGGCCCCTACCCATGCACCAGGCCTCTATCCTATATAATAAAAGGGTAATATGCAAATTGACACTAACAGCAGAAAGACTGGGAATGACTGGTCACTATGACACACACTGACCACCAGAGGGCAGATGCTCAATGCAGGAGCTGCCCTCAGCAGTGATGGCGGGAGCCTCTCCCGCCTCCTCAGCAGCGCTAAGGATGTCCAACTGCAGCTTAGGCCTGGTCCCCACTGGCAAGTGGATATCCCCTGAGGGCTCCTGGGCTGCCAGAGGGATGTCTGACTGCCAGCTCCCCCCAGGGACGGGCCTAAGCCAGCAGGTGGACATCCCCCGAGGGGTCCCAGACTGCAAGAGGGCACAGGCCGGGCTGAGGGACCCCCCCCCCACCCGAGTACACAAATTTTTGTGCACTGGACCTCTAGTTTATATATATACATATATATAATTGATTTCAGAGAGAAGGGAAAGAGATAGAGAGATGAAACATCAATGATGAGAGAGAATCATTGATTAGCTGCCTCCTTCTCACCCCCTACTGGGGAGGGGGGGATCAAGCTTGCAACTCAGGCATGTGCCCTTGACTGGAATCAAACCCAGGACCCTTTAGTCTGCAGGCAAACGCTCTATCCACTGAGCCAAACAGGCTAGGGCGAGAAATAATTTCTAAAACTAATTTAAAAATATGGTGGAACACACCAAAATAATTTAAAACAGAGTTCACAGTAGTTGCCTTTGGCGGACCAGAACCAGAATGGGAGAGATGAAGCTGGAGACTACTGATTTTCATAAGCGTCCATAGTACTTAAACTTTTAACTACCTACATGTATAATTTCAATAATTATTTGATATTTTAAACAAAAACTAATAGTATCTAGATATAACTGACAAGGAACCATCAGTTCTTTTATTTTTAGCTAATTTCAGGAATGGTCATACATAAGGAGCTATTTATTGGAACATGACAGTAGGCTAAATACCTAATTTATTCTTATAATACTTCCCACCACACACACACAAAAAAAAATATAGTAACCACTCATATCTGATACTAATCTCTACAGTCACTATGTTCTACCAGAAAAAATGGGGAGCTAGGTCATGGATAAAAAAAAGGGAAATTCTAATCTGCCTTTATGCATCTAACAAGAAACAAACAGTACAGCAGTCAGAGTATAAAACTTTTATACAGTCACTCCTTTGAGAAGAGCAGTCTGGCTTTCAACTGAGTAGTCTCTACCCTATACCTCAGACCACAGGAAAAATGAGAATAAAGTTTTTCCCACTTAAATTGAAATCACTTTATCCTGAAAAGTATTAGCTCTTAAATTCTCTTGCTTCCTTTAATCCTCTGCCAAATTTCTAGAACATCTTTATTCTTTTTATCAAACCACATCCTTTTTTTTTTCTTCCCAGCCAACAGCCCAAGGGTTCATCTTCTCTTAACAAGCTTTTCCCTATTCATGTCTACTCAGCATACAATCTGCAATCTATCCATTCATCTCAGCATGTGTGTGTGTGTGTGTGTGTGAGAGAGAGAGAGAGAGAGAGAGAGAGAGAGAGAGAGAGGGAGAGAGAGAGAGAGAGAGAGAGAGAGAACGCACGCTGCTCTCATGTGCATACGTGGGTGGGTGGAAGGAGGAGGAGGAACTTCTCTTCTCTTACACGTTTGAGCTCTAAATTGGCCACATCAAATATTTATTCTCTTAACCACCTCAACCAGCCTTGGAGGCAGAGCTCACCAAACACCGCAGACCTACAGCACAGTGCCCTCTGCTGGCCAGTCATCATTGCAGCATTTTCTGCAATGTAAATCTTACTGGAGCAACAGGTCTGAGCCAGATGAACATCAAATTCCTCAATAATTTTCTAACATGAATTCTCAGAGAACCAATATTTAAATTAGAGCTTTAAAGCTTTATTTCACTTTAATAATCGGTCCTTGCATATTCACTCATGGTTATTAATATATAGAGAGAGGTAATATGCTAATTGGTCCTAACGGTGTCCCAGTCATGACCGTTCAACAGACTGCCCGCACACAGGAGCTGGTCAGCGGGGAAGGGGGCAGGGACTTGCACCACCGGGACATGAGGCTGCCACCAGGGGCGGCCCCCCTGGTGGAGGTGCGTGCAGGTCCAGCGCACCTCCCAGCCCTGAGGGGGGCATCAGGACGGAACGCGGCAGCCCCCCTGGCAGAGGCACACGCAGGCCCCGCCATGCCACCCGGCCTGGAAGGGGGAGTCAGGTAGGGGGTGGGGCCTCGGTGGAGAGCTCTTAGCACTCCTGCACCTGGGTCTGAAGGCGCAGAGAGGAAGAGAGAGCAGATAGGCAGTTAGGGGGATCAGGCCAGGAGG
The DNA here is from genome assembly GCF_000412655.1 of Myotis brandtii. Lineage (NCBI taxonomy): Eukaryota > Metazoa > Chordata > Mammalia > Chiroptera > Vespertilionidae > Myotis > Myotis brandtii. The sequence continues at coordinate 1,060,668 of NW_005358092.1, forward strand.
GGAGAGCAGTTAGGGGGATCAGGCCGGCAGGGGACAGCAGTTAGGCAGTTAGGGGGATCAGGCCAGGAGGAGAGAGCAGTTAGGGGCATCAGGCAGGCAGGCAGGTGAACACTTAGGAGCCAGTGGTTCTGGATTGTGAGAGGGATCCCAGATTGGAGAGGGTGCAGACCAGGCTGAGGGAAAACCCTGCCCCCCGTGCACTAATTTTGTGCATCGGGCCTCTAGTCCTATATAATAAAGAGCTAATATGCCCTCACGCCGTCACACCATAATGGCTCAGACACTCAACACTTGGGAGAGAGGAATAAGGACCAGCCAGGCACAAATGAGCTCACAAGAGAGGAATAGGGACCAGCCAGGCACAAATGAGCTTGCGAGAGAGGAATGGGAACCAGCCAGGCTTAGGCCCTAGAAAGGGACAAGCCACCCACCCCGTGGTCCCACATGCCAGGGGCTGCACCTGCGCCTGCGGCCCAGGAGAGGAACAAGCCACCCACCCCACAGTCCCGGGCGCCAATGGGAGGGAAGCCAGGGTTCTGGTGCCTGCCACCAGCCAGAGGAGGGAATCCTGGGTCCCAGGTGCAGGGTGAGGCAGAGGTGCTTAGGGGTGATCAGGCCAACAGGGGAGCAATTAGGGGCGATCAGGCAGGCAGGCAGGCAAGTGGTTAGGAGCCAGCGGTCCCGGATTGGGAGAGGCAGTTGGACATCCCCCAAGGGGGTCCCATATTGGAGAGGGTGCAGGCCAGGCTGAGGGACCCCACCCCCCCCCACATGAATTTCTTGCACTGGGCCTCTAGTTTAATATAAAAACACAAAGCACTATAATTCATTTCTAAGTAATCCTAAAATGTCTTCTCATCTTTTCATTTAATTTACTCATTTTATAACCAGTTAGATAATTTTTAAAAATCTAAATACATATTTTTTGGGGGGGCCGGACATAATCTGTATACAATTTGCATACAATTTGTGGGTCTTGCTTTAAGAAAAATACAAAATTATAAAAAAAATAGAACACAAAGTGAATACATTTAATAATGGGGTATGGAGATCACAACATAATACAGCTCATGAAAGCTGAAATATACCACATTGCAACTTCCAGAAAACACAGTATTTTTACTATCTAATATTCTATACTTTTCTCCTACTATATTTTATTTCATTTGCTTAGATCACTTCTTACATAACAATTTGTAATCCTATTTATTAAAGAGGTAATATGCAAATTGACCATCACTCCAACACACAAGATGGATGCCCCCATGTGGTCAAAGATGGCCACCCCCATGTGGACACAAGATGGCTGGCAGGGGAGGGCAGTTAGGGGTGACTGGGCCGGCAGGTGAGGGCAGTTGGGAGTGACCAGGCCTCCAGGGGAAGGCAGTTGGGGAGGACCAGGTCTGCAAGGCAGGGCAGTTGGGGGGGACCAGGCCTGCAAAGGAGGGCAGTTCCGGGTGACCAAGCTGGCAGGGGAGAGCAGTTAGGGGCAATCGGGCCAGCAGGGGAGCAGTTAGGCATCAATCAGGCTGGCAGGGGAATGGTTAGGGGATGTTCAGGCTGGCAGGCAGAAGCGGTTAAGGGCAATCAGGCAAGCAGGCAGGCAAGCGGTTGGGAGCCAGCAATCCTGGATTGTGAGAGGGGTCCCAGATTGGAGAGGGTGGAGGCTGGGCTGACGGACACACAAACACACACACACACACACACACACACACACACACACACACACCCGTGCATGAATTTCATGCACCGGGCCTCTAGTAGCTTTTATAGAAAGATAATTCATTCTTTTCTCTAGCAGTGGTTGATAAGTTATTTTTCATTGATCTTTTGGTAATGTTTCTTTCAGCTTTATAATTCATGAACAGTAAGTTTTTATGATTGTCAAATTTTAAAAAATTCCTATCAAATTTCTTTTATAAATATAAGTTAAAATCCAGAAGATTTCCCTGCAGACTAGCTTATGGCACCATACATTTCAAAAATTGCTTCTCCATGCCCTAGCCCATTTTGCTCAGTGGATAGAGCGTCGTCCTGTCGACTGAAGGGTCCCTGGTTCGATTCCGGCCAAGGGCACATGCCTGGGTTGTGGGCTCGATCCCCAGTGGGGGGCGTGCAAGAGGCAGCCAATTAATGATTCTCTCTCATCATTGATGTTTCTATTTCTCTCTTCCTTTCCCTTCCTCTCTGATGTCAATAAATATTTTTTTTAAATCGCTTCTCCAGTATGATTCACATAGTTCAAGTGTAATAAATACATCACACTCATATTTTGAGAGCTTGTTTGGAGGTTCTAGCAGGGGACCACAGCTACTCGTATATCTTTGACCAGTCCTCTCCTCTGTGGGTAAGGTTGTCCTCTTTGATCGAGCACACAGCTTCGGGAGGGACACACATGGGTCAGTGAGGGAAGAGGGGGACACCCACCTGGCCAGCCAGATCAGCTGAATCAATCCTGGTGATCAATGGGGTGACAGATGTCGCAGCCAGATCACCCTCACATCCTCACACTCATATTTTGATACTGCTAACTCTACACTCTCATATTACAACCCCAGCAGAGGTGGTGGCAGTAGCAGCACATCTGATATTTGCTCTTATGCTGGGACATTTGATAATTTATCTATTCACAAAAGTGACTAGACACTACATAAACATATCTCTAAAACCAAACAAAATATTATTCCCAAATTTTCCTTATCCAGATCCTTAAAACACCTCTCCCATGTTATCTAACAAGAGAGAAAGTGATAACGGCAAAAGTCTGACTGATAGTGGCCTTAGCTGATCAGAGTTCAGATCTATTTCCTAAGTTACACAAAATCATTGACCAGGTAAACATATTGCAGACACTCCTGCAGGGACTTCGAATGGGCTGATGTCCTAGATCTTAAGCTCCATTAGCTTTAAGTCAATCTGATTCTGTGGATATATGCATAATCTAATACAAATATAGTTATTTTAATGACCTATATAGCCTCCCATAATTTTCTCAAAGCTCACATAATCTTACACAGACATGCACACATATTCAAACATACATAAAGTTGCCCATGTTCCACAAAAAGGGGACATTATGCCATTTTCTGAATTTTGCTTTTATCACTCAACAACTGCAAAATCTCTGTTAGTCAATGGTATAGCCCTATTCATTCTTTTTAATGGACATATAATATTTCATAATTTATTCAATCATGGTCTTATGAGGAACAATTACTTTATTTCCAGACTTATACTAGAAAACATGTCTCAATGAATATCCATTTTCATACATAATGCTGGTGAGTTTAGTTTTATTAGATTTTACTTCAAAAAGTGGTTCCATTCTAAGCACCTCTAAAGATTAAAGCACCTTTAAAGACTTCCTAAGTTTCTATGGAGTATCCTTTTTCTGTTCCAAGAGGGTCATAAGTTTTTAATTTTAATAGATAGCAAAATACTTCCCAAAAGCATTTCAGTAGTTCACATTTCTACCAGCAATGTATGGGCATATTCTTTATCTCCATATTCCTGCCAGCGGTACATATTAACAGTCTTTTTACAGTACTCAGCTCTATGTTATATAATATATTATTGTAATGTTAAGTTGCATTTCTTTGATTATAACAAAATTGAACATATTTTCATACATCTGAGAGCCATATGGCTTTGCTCCATCATTACCTCCTCATATACTTCACTCATTTTCCTATTCGTTTGTTGGTCTTTTCAGTGTCCATTTATAAGGATTCTTGGTAGTGTCTAATTACTAACCTTAATTTATATTAAACCATTCATTTGTATATTGAGCTTTTTATTTTTTAATTTTTTATTTATTTGTTTATTTATTTTAAAACATATTTTTATTGATTTCAGAGAGGAAGGGAGAGGGAGAGAGAGATAGAAACATCAATGATGAGAGAGAATCACCAAGCGTCTATCTCCTGCATGCCCCACACTGGGGATCGAGCCCGCAACTCAGGCATGTGCCCTTGACCGGAATCAAACCCAGGACCCTTCAGTCCACAGGCCGATGCTCTATCCACTGAGCCAAACCAGCTAGGGCTATTTTGAGCTTTTTAAATGATACCTTTGACATGTAAAAGGTACTAAACAATGCAGATGTTCCAAAAAAATTTATAGTGCTGTGGTTTAATATTAAGAAATTCTTCCCCATCCTTCCATTATATACATATATAGGAGCTGGCAAAAGTAGGTTTACAGTTGTTCATATGGAAAATCATGCACCCATTATAGCAACTATACAATCAAGAACCTAAAATCAGAGGCCAAAAAAAATCTGTCTGCTCCCCTTAAATGAGCACTAAGCTAAAAATAATCAACTGTCAGTGATGAGAACAGGAAAAGCTCTGGACATCATTATTAGGTATTATCTATAATAAATACAAAGTCAGAGTTTAGACATAGCTAAAAGTCATTGTCCTCTTTATTGGGCGGTAATCAAAATTTTGTTAATCTAGTTTTCTCTAAATAATAAGAGAGAAAAGGCTCAGTCAGAGAGTATGGAGTGCTGGTTTCTGATTCCAGCTCCAGCTTGTAGAAGCCACTGGACCTTACTGTGTCTCCACTTCTACACTTGTAAGTAAAGGCCACTTTCTTCCTTTCCATGTGACAGGTCTTAAAAAGTTATGGCTAATTATAATTCTAGGGCAAACAAGAACACTTTTGCAGGAGAATATAAAATAAAACAACATTTAATAATAATATTAGTGTATAAAATTACATAATATATATCATATAAAATAATATGGTACATAGAGCCAGAACAATGGAAGCCAGCTGGCAATGGTTCTGAAAGGGAAATACTAGTTAATGGACAGACTCTCAGGAGCTAAGAGTCAGGACATCTTAAGTTGGAGATAAAGTATCTCTAGGTCAGATATACTGAAATCAAATATGAGTTGGGAATCAACTAAAAAGTTAAGGTATTTCTATCAGGTTGTGTTTTAAGAAGTATTTGAGATTAACATAAAATTGTGTATGGAAGAGCCTTTAATGTGTGTAACCAGTTATACAACTGCAAAGTGGTTGTATAACTAATACCAGACATTAAGGTTACATGATGGACACCAAGGAGGAAAGCACATTTGTATCAGCGAAAATAAATCAAGGGTGTTTATATGGTTTTGAGAACAATTGGAAGAGGAAAAGATAATAAGCTGGGATGGGGTGGGGGACATCATCTGCAACTTGAGACCAGGGTCCAAGGCAGATGATCTCAGATCCATTCAATCCATTCATTCTAAAACCCACACACACCTCTTCTTGGTAAGTAATGACCATCAGCACAGTACTTGCATAGAAGATGGAGCAGAGCAGTTGTTCCTTCCTAATTAAATTGTCAATCCTCATTTTAAAAGAAATTCTGAGAATACAAATCAAAGTTGACAGTTTGAGAGGCCTCAAGCCAACTGACCCAGCCAGGATTTTAGAAATAATGAGAACAATAGTTTGTTTATAGCACGGGTGGGAATGTCTGGGCTGCGGACCGTATAAGGCCTATGAAATCATTTGGTCTGGCCCTGCCAAGGCATTAGGGGTGAGTTAATTAAATGTTTGACCAAATATAGCAGGCTAATTTTTAAGTTGAAAATTTTGTATGGCCCATGAGAGATGTTATAAATATCCAAATGGCCCTTGAGAGAACAAAGGTTCCTCACCCCTTGTTTATAGGCATACATGTACTAACAAGAGAACCATGATTATTACATGTGACCTTTTCCATCACATTGTAGAGGGACTCAGTCTGAACATCACATACTTTTAAAGGGGGAGGGAAGAAGGGATAAAAAGAAATTTGCTCTGAATGAATACTCCCCCATAACTACAACTTCTAAAAAATATATATGAATAGATGTCAGATCTAAAGAAGAATTTTAGAAGAAGAGAATACCATTCAGTTCTACCTTTTCAAAATACCAATCCTCAAAAAATTCTACCAATATAACATTGAATCCTCATCCCTTTTATATGCACCAATACTGACTACTGACAGCAATTAACCCCAAAACCTGATTGGAAAGAGGAGGTAGTTAGAGACACAAAAACACCATCTAATACCATTTCAATGGAATGAGGTAGAGGGAAGTGACCACAAATCTCCGTTGGATTCCTCTAACACAGCGTGCAATACACAGTCATCTTCCCTTAGAGCTCGAGGAAGTCAGATATGGAATGGAACTTCATGGCACTTTTCAACATTTCGATAATCATTAGCAAGAGATGATCTCAATATCCTTTTGGAGAAGATTTTTTAAAGGCCTATATACTCGTGGGCCTTAAACTGTTAGATTGTGTGCACATGCCTGCCCATCTTCATTTGATATTTGCTGAATATTAGCAACAAGCCCATAGCTCTGTGGTAATTAAGCATTTAGAAGTCATCCTTGTGGCTGGTTTTCTCAATGCAAGCACTTTAATTTTCTTCACAATTTACTGTATTACTATCCTTTTCAGCATTTTAGGGTAGGTAACAAATATTCAAATTCTGCAAGATCAACCATAAGAGAAAATATCCAGAGTGTTTTCAACTATATTTGCAACATGTTATTACTTCCAAGAGGACTTTATTTCTTTTTATTGAGAAAATGAAGCCTTGTCCTGGCCCTGTTGGAAATAGAGGCTTAGTTCTTATAGATTCATGTCCAAATGTCCAAGGGTAAAATCAATGCTGGGCATCTTATCCAAAAGGAAATTTCCACCACAGCACAACTCTTAACATTAGAAAGCTCATATGTGAATACTGTTCCATAGCTTTTTTGTTATCACCATGCTGAATTCCCTAGCCAATCTTACTTCTGGTAAGATCATTCACCTTTTTATTCAGCTCCCTAGAGGGTTACCCCACTTGGATATAGCACTTTGACCTCAACCGGTACCCAGTTCTGTAGAAGTGACGCAGAGCAACCAGGCTATATGTCACTAACTCAGCAACACAGAGCAACCAGGCTATGTCACTTCAGGTAAGTCAATTACTCAATCTCTGTTTCAACTATAAGATGAGAAGTGCGGGGTAAAACTCAGTGGCAACTTACATCTCTTCTAGCCTGAATATCAGAGTGGTGCACTCAGGTTCTTCAAAAATGCCTCTTTAAATGGAATGGCAAACAACCCACGAAACACCTGCTAGGTCTACACACTATCATACTAGATACCAAGAACACATGCGACTCTGAGCCTGGTGAGTGTAGACAGGCAATCACAGTGTCCAGTGATAAGTACTGCAACCACAGCAGGCACAGGATACAACACAAACACAGAGAAAGTGATGTTTTAGCCCAAAAGATAAGTAGGCGTGAATTAGTCAGTGTTCTAGGCAGAGGAAGGAGCACATCAACCCATTATTCTGATCACTCTCTTCTGAATATTATACCAATAGTAACTATTGGCAGCTACTATTGGTAGCTTAAAACTTGTCCTATATTATCCCCAAAAAAATGAATGATAGAGGCATAATTCAAACCCAGGCTTACCCAATTCCAGGCACTGAGTTACTTTTGTTGGGTTCTAGTCCCCTGTGGGAATCAGATGACAATCACTGACCTGCTCCACAGAAAAATGAGCAGACATCCATCTTCAGCATTCTAGACTTCAATATTTGACAACAAACTTATTTTGCCAATCACATTATGATGATGTCATAATGGGGCTCCAAGTCTGAGGTCTTCCCTGGATAAATTATATAACCAAATACTGCATTTATTTCTTCCTTTTCACTCCCAATGCCATCATAGCCTTTGGAAGCCCTCACCATCTCACACCTCCTAACCAATGCCCCCGAATTGACTGCAAGGACACCTGACTGCTTTCTGACATACCCCTTATCATATCCCCCTACCCCCATGATCCAAACAATAGCTAGTCTTTGAAAATTTATTACTTAAGTAATTTGTTTTTGAGCAACAGTCAGGAAGCAAAGCCAGGGGCATGGTATCTAAACTTGCACTTATAATAAACACATCATACCACTCGTGAACTCCCCAGCATGTGTTTCTAACCACTGATCTCTCCAGTACAAGCCCCTGCTTTGGACACACTTATCCCTGTTCCCTGAACTCTCCATGCTCATTTCTCTTCTTTCCTACAATCCATACTCCCCTCCGAACGTGCTTGCCTAATCTACTCTTTCTTTGAGACCTCTCCTTAGAACCCCAGGGGACAAATGACCCTTTCCCTAAAGTCTGAGAAAATTTAACTTACCCTTCAGCATTGATCTCAAGCCATCTTCCACTACAAATTATTTATTCATGTATATGTGTCTTGTCTCAATTTGATTCTAGAGAACTAAGTGTTTCTCACTTCGTATTAACTATATTTTCTTATTTTCCCAGCTTTTTAAATTAAAGTGTAGTTGACATACAATATATTAATTTCAGGTATACAATATAGTGATTTGACATTTATGTATCTTTTTTTATTGATTTCAGAGAGGAAGGAAGAGGGAGAAAGAGAAACATCAATGATGAGGGAGAATCATTGATCAGCTGCCTCCTACCCCACACTGGGGATCGAGCCCGCAACCTTGTCATGTGCCCTGACTGGGAATCAAACCATGTCCTCCTGGTTAATAGGTCAACACTCAACCACTGAGCCACTGCAGCCGGGTGACATTCATATATCTTGCTATGTGCTCACCACACTAAGTCTAGTAACCATCTATCACAATGCAAAGTTATAAAACTATTATCTTCCTCTTCACCTTTTTACCCATACCTCCTCCAGCCCTCTGGAAACTATCAGTTTGTTCCTTGTTTCTATGAATCTATTTTTGTTTTGTTTGTTCATTTGTTTTCATTTTTTAATTCCACATATAAGTGAAATCATGTGGTATTTGTATATGCAGCCATATTTCATTGCAGTATTATTTTACAATAGCCAAGATATGGAAGCAACCTAGGTGTCCATCAATAGAATAATGGATAAGAAGATGTGGTATATATAAATGGAATATTACTCAACAATAAAAAAGAATGAAATCCTGCCATTTGCAACAGCATGGATGGACCTAGAGGGTTTTATGTTAAGTAAAAAAAGTCAGACAAAAACAAATTCCACATGATATCACTTATATTTTCTGTATTATTGATGCTCTGGCATCTGGGGCATCACTAACCAAGGAGGCACTACCCTTCCCAGAGTTAGCTAATTCCTAGAGATAGCACACAGAGTTCCAGAGAGCATCTCTTTCATATGTAATTCAACCACCTGAAAGCTCATGCCACTCAATATCTCCTTTACTGAGCACTCACACATCAAGTGTACCCTAATATCATCCCTGGGCCAGATACCAGGCAACTAGGGGCAGCCCCTATATTCTGGAGCCTACTGAAATTGTGCAAACCATCCCATCCTAAGTCTGCTTACCCCACCTTGCCTTTCCTGTGGAAACCACAGTAAAAGGTGCTGCCCACACTTTCCCCTCACTCCCTCTGCCTCCTCGCTGACACTGGGCTTCCCCATGTGGCCCTGCATAGCAGACATGTCTCCTGCATCCAGGGAACTATGAGTACAAACTTCTTTCCAGGCATCATTTCTGCATATGAATGTCTTACCTGATTAAAACAAATCCATTAAAAACACACCAAGACTGCATCTCTTGTATGACTCCCCCTTTCTGCCCAAACATACTACTAAAACTGTGTCACAAACATAAAGTAAGAGTAAAGTATATCAAAGAAACACAAACACAGACTGAAGCAAATAGACAATAAGGTTTAATTTTTCAGATGTGAGCAAACACATAAAGCATACAAGAAAAGTGCATATGGAATATATTTATATGCCTCAACAGAATACAAACATACATAAAGGTTTTAATTCAATATTTTTATTGGGCCTCAAATTATCGTGATATTACTTTCAGAGTCTCTATATTCAACTTTAATTTCACTTTAGTTCATTTCTCTAGAATTGCATAAATGTTCCACACAAATGGTTTTATAGAGCAGATTTATGCCCACAGTGTAAAACTAATGAATTTTTAAAATATGTGTTTATTGATTTTTAGAGAGAGTGGAAGGGAGAGGATAGAAAGATAGAAACATGCCCCCTAGTGGGGATCGAGCCGGAAACCTGGGCATGTGCCCTGACCAGGAATCGAACCGGTGACCTCTTGGTTCCTGGGTCAACGGCTCAACGCTGAGCCATACCAGCCGGGCAACACTTAATGAATTTTTTAAAAATTAACTAAGCCATTTAAATTCCTTTGCAAGTTTAAAAGTATTCTTTAATGAGATAAAGTTCACTGCCTCTTCTGCAATGTGACACCTGAATATTTCGATTACACCTTCAGAAAAGCTCTATCATAACACAATTGAGTTCACTGGATTATCTAGAACGAATAAGGCATGGGATACTTTCCCTATTAATTTGCAACAACTTGTGTGGCATCAAGTTTACCATAGTGTACCTTCTTTTCAAGTTCAGAGAAACGAGAATCTTACTTATTTTTACCATACTACAAAGTAATACAGGATCAAACAGTGCATTTTTGGAGAGCACTCTGATATCTTTAAGAGGAAGCATTTGTGAGGAACTAATTTAGTGTTCCTCGTGCTGACACATACACCTGGGTGAACCGTGGGCTTGTTGTGCCTGGAGAGTTCTGGTTATCCTGGCCCAGGACTGCAGGCAGAGAGCACATTGCTGTGAAGAGCTGTGACAGCCCCTGAAGATGATGGTGACTCCTGACAGCCATCACTCCAAGGGACAGGTCCTCAAAAATAAGACAGGCTCCAGGTGAGACCCCAGTGACTGGGGCCCTAGATTCCCTATAACTGCCCTCCTATTTCACCATTGTCCACCACTCTTTCTTTTTTTAATATATATATTTTATTGATTTCAGAGATGAAGGGAGAGGGAGAGAGAGAGAGACAGAAACACCAATGATGAGAGAGAATCATTGATCAGCTGCCCACAGTGTAACACTAATAAATTTTTTAAATATGTTTTTATTGATTTTTAGAGAAAGTAGAAGGGAGAGGGATAGAGAGATAGAAACATCAATGAGAGAGAAACATCATCGATTGGCTGCCTTCTGCAGGACCCTTACTGGGGATCAAGCTCACAACCCGGGGATCGGGGATCAAACCCTGACCTCCTGGTTCATAAGTTGACACTCAACCACACCAGCAGGACTCCACCACTCTTTTCTAGTCACATCCTCTGCCCTTACTGTTTTCTCTGCCTGGTATGCCCATCTCCCACCCTTCTCTAAATGGTTGACACAAACATCACCTCCCAGAAACGCACCTGCTGATCTTCCCCAACCCACCCTGACTTTTCCTTACATTCTCTGTGTATTTTTGATAGCCCTTATTATAATATTATAATCTGAAGTTATCTAGTTGTTTTGCTTACTGTTTATCTTCCTAACTAAATCAGAAGCTCAAGTAAGGACTCAACAAATATTAAGTAAAAGACTCTCGGGAAGGAAGAATCAGTACCTTTCTTGGTAGAGTTTGAGATAATAGCTATACAATTCCTGAATGATAAAAGGCAGTGCCCACATGAAGAATTATCACTATCCAATTTAGGAATTAATATATGCCAGGCAATTAACCTTTGAAACAACTCTATTCAGTGGGCACTCACTTAACAAAGGTGGAAACAGTTTCAGAGCAGGTACCAGACTTGCCCAGGATCACATGGCTAGTCAATAGTAAAGCCAAGATTCAAACCCAAGTGTGTCTGGCTCCAAATCTCATATTCTGAAACATTACATAGTCACAGGCTAATAACTAAGAATGATACTACAATAGGTTCATAAAGCTATACCTTCGTAAGCCACATTCCTTTGAGTTTCTTCTGTGTTGTAATACACTAACCCAGTGATGGCAAACCCATGACACGCGTGTCAGAGGTGACACGCGAACTCATTTTTTTTGGTTGATTTTTCTTTGTTAAATGGCATTTAAATATATAAAATAAATATCAAAAATATAAGTCTTTGTTTTACTATGGTTGCAAATATCAAAAAATTTCTATATGTGACACGGCACCAGAGTTAAGTTAGGGTTTTTCAAAATGCTGACACGCTGAGCTCAAAAGGTTCGCCATCACTGCACTAGCCTTTGCCAAGACGGCCTTAAGTGTTACAGACTCAATTCAGTGAGGGCTCTGGTCTTAGTCCATTCAGGCTCCTGTAACAAAAATACCATAGCCTGGGTGGCTTACAAGCAACAGACATTTATTTCTCAGTTTGGGAGGTTGGGAAGTCCAAGATGAAGGTGCTGGCAGACTTGGCATCTGGTGAGAGCCAGCCACCTGGTTCACAGACCACCACCATTTTGCTGAGTCCTCACAGGACAGAGCAGTGAGGGAACTCATTTGGGTCTTTCTTTTAGGCACTAATCTTACACACCAAACCTTTGCCCTCATACAAATAGACTATAAAACAGATTTACAGTTTCCTCCTGATCTATATAATAAAGAGCCAGGGTCATAACAACCGTTAGGACCAAAGGCTCCACCAGACCAGAAGTCAGTGCTGGGTTGCCATGGCGACCTAGCACTGACTGGTTCCGCTGCAGGCACCCAACCCAGCACTGAATGCCTAGGGGGCTGCGGATCAGGCCTGGAGAGAGGCCTGCAGAGAGAGAGGCAGGGTCTGATCTATAGCCTCGGTGGCAGCCATTGATCAGAACTTGCTTCTCTTTCTCTCACGGCCTGGCCAACAGCCGCACCTCCATTTCTCTCCAGGCCTCCACCAAGCTGCTGATCAGTTCCGCCTTTCTGATCAGGCCCCGTTGATAGGCCCAGAGACGCTGACTGGCATAGAAACTGAGCAATCAGAACCAAGTCTGGGTGAATGTAAGGAGCCAATGGCTGCCTAGGAGGCGGAGCTTTTGTCGCTGACTGGCATAGAAACTGACCAATCAGAACAAAATCTGGGTCAACTGTGAGGAGCCAATGGCTGCCTAGGAGGCGGAGCTTTTGTCGCTGACTGGCATAGAAACTGACCAATCAGAACAAAATCTGGGTCAACTGTGAGGAGCCAATGGCTGCCTAGGAGGCGGAGCTTTTGTCGCTGACTGGCATAGAAACTGACCAATCAGAACAAAATCTGGGTCAACTGTGAGGAGCCAATGGCTGCCTAGGAGGCGGAGCTTTTGTCGCTGACTGGCATAGAAACTGACCAATCAGAACAAAATCTGGGTCAACTGTGAGGAGCCAATGGCTGCCTAGGAGGCGGAGCTTTTGTCGCTGACTGGCATAGAAACTGACCAATCAGAACAAAATCTGGGTCAACTGTGAGGAGCCAACCAGAAGGTTGAGAACCACTAGGTTAGGGGCAATCAGGCAGGCAGGCAGGGGAGTGGTTAGGAGCCAGTGGTCCCAGATTATGAGAGGAGTGTCCACAGGGATCGGGCCTAAACCGGCGGTCGGACATCCCCTAAGGTGCCCCCAATTGGAGTGGGTGCAGGCTGGGCTGAGGGAACACCCCTCCATGCACAAATTTCGTGCACCAGGCCTTTAGTAGTTTAATAAAAGCATTACATATTCTATTACAAAAGCACAGAAATCTGTTCATCCAAACGTGACCTGTATACAAAGGCCAACTCCACCAGTGGCTAAGAGAATAAAGTGTTCCTCTAAGTCAAAGGGTTTTTAAAACCCCACCTCTCATTTCTTTTAAGGGCTGAAATGTATTTCTCAAAAATGAAATTTTGTTGCAAGGGTTGTTAGTAATCACATCACCTGGCCATTACTGAGCCATGTCATCACCCATTTACTGACAATAAGGAAGACGACATTGACTGGAAATCCAGTGTCCCAGGCACTCTTCTCTGTGTGGGTTTGTGTGGATTTTCTTTTTTACATCATTTACTTAATCTTCAAATGTTCCTTCACAGTAGGTATCAACTTCCCAATGTTCTTTAGGGACGAAGTTGAGGCCCATTTAGTTTATTAACTTTTAGTGTTTTGAAATTTCCTTCACTAAAAACTGTTCTTATCAGGAGCTAACTAATGTGAAAATAAAAAATATTTTCTCACTTTTTAGTGTAGATTTCACACAGAGCTTCAAAATAAGCCAGAAGCAATTTTAAAAAATGATCCAATTGTCCAATATTCAAGTGGGAGCTGACAAAAGATTGGCAGGTCAAGAAAACTGAGGTAAATCAGACCACAATTTACATGGAACTGAGTTCATTCCCCAAGATGCTTTCAATCCTTTTCCCCATCTAGTCTCCTCTTCAACAACTATTCATTTTCATTTCATAAAATCATTAATTTGGCCTAGTTTAAAAAGTCTACATTTGCACTCCCTCTACAGAACAGCAATTTCCCAAGAAATCAAACAATACGATGAGATTAATTCTCGGATGACTCACAGGGGAACATCGGTGCTAGGAACAATCAGTGCTGTGGATGAACTGCTCAGCTATTACTGCCTATGTGAAAATGAACAGGAACGCTGTCCTCTGTGTTCAGAGGGTTCTAATGCAGATGGGGAGACAAAACATACTCAAACCAAGAAACTTGAGTTGTGCAGCTCAGATCAACATATACACAATATGAAATTATATTAGAACTTGACTATGGGGAGTAAAAAATATTTTCAAGAAATAAAAACAGCGGAACATGGGGAGGAGAGATGGAGATGAGGAAAGGGTCTCCCCAGGGCCCTATCTATGCTTACAGCTCTCCCACACACAAACTCACGGTCCAACGATGGGATAGCACAGTCTTCATCAACTCTTCCAAAAGTCAATCCCATGGCTTTCAGAAACCAACATAAATCCCTTCAGCTATTTCTGAGACAATGACATACCATGGCCTTGATGAGGTGATTAGATGAACTCCATTCTCACCTTCTCATTCTTGTTTCATTGGCCCAACTCTGTTCCTTCAAAATCTTTAGGAACACCACCAAAAATTGGCTCATACAGATGTTAGCTAAAGAGAAATCTGAGGAAATGCCTAACTCAGGCAGTTTATGAAGGGGGACATTAAATGGATATGAGAAGTGAAAGCTGTAATGAGAAAAAAGACAGTGACCTAAGGGACACCAGTGAGAAAAGAGCCACTAGGGACCAAGAAGAACACTGTGGCATTTATAGGATAAACCTGCAGGTCTGTGTGCGTCTGCTGACATTGCAGTGACAAAAAAAATCATGACTGTCACACTTACTCACCACTAGAATTTAAACAGAAGGTACCCGAAAGAATAAAAAGAAAGATAGAGTTAACTGTGCCTGAAAACAACTACAAAGATGTCAGAAGCTAAAAAACAAAATCAATGAGCAAACAGAATTGAAACAGACTCATAGATACAGAGAACAGACTGATGGTTTTCAGATGGAAGATGAGGTTCAGGGGCTAGGTGAAAAAGGTGAAGGGCTTGAGAAGTACAGATTGGTAGTTATAGAATAGTCACAGGGATGTAAAGTACAGCATAGAGAATCCTATCTAATAAAGACAAATATGCAAATTGGCTGTCACACCATCATAAAGATGGAGGTGCCCATAGCCACAAGATGGTGGCGCCCAGTCCCCTTAGCCCCACCGGAGTCCCCCAGTCCTTTCAGCCCCACAGGGGATGGCAGGCCCTCAGGCAGGTCCGGCCACTCCTTGCTCCTGCTGCTGGAGTCCCACAGTCCTTTCAGTTCAGCCGGGGTGGGGGGGGGGCAGCAGGCGCACAGTGCAGCCGGACCTGCCCTCAGCCCCCCAGCTGCCCAGGGCCAGCCCAAGGCGCAGGCATGCCTCGGATGGTGGCTGCCCAGCCTATGCCCAAGGCGCAGGCAAGCCTCAGATGGCGGCTGCCCAGCCACATAGGGCTGGTCCGAGGCGCAGGCAAGCCTTGGAAGTCAGCTGGGCAGCTGACGCCCGAGGGGCAGGTCAGCCTCGGATGTCGGCTGCCCAGCCACCCAGGGCGGGCCCAAGGCACAGACAAGCCTTGGATGGCGGCTGCCCAGCCGCCCAGGGCCATCCAAGGCTCAGGTAACCAGGGCCGGCCAAGGCTTGCACTGCCGGCAGTGGCAGCAGCAGAGGTGTGATGGGGGTGTCGCCTTCCCCTGATTGCCAAGTTGCCTTCTCCTGCCCCTGAGGGTTCCCGGACTGTAAGCAGGCCGGGCTGAGGGACCCCCACTCCAGTGCATGAATTTTCATGCACCGGGCCTCTAGTATAAATAATAGTATTGTAATAACTATGTATAGTGTCAAGTGGTACTATACTTATCAGGGTGATCACTTCATCAGTTATATAAATGTCTAATCATGGGGCTGTACACCTGAAACTAATATAACATTGTACATCAACTGTAATTTTTAAAAAATATTTAAAAAGAAAAAAATCAGAAGCTTCAGATCTGTTTTTATCCTTGTTTTCAGCTTTTAAACAAAGATACAGGTTCTGTGATATCAGAAGAGCAAAGTTCTCCTAAAAACCAGCAGATCCCAAGGATTCCTTCACACAAAGCCCCCTCTTGGAGATTTATCTACTATATACAAAGTAAATGCAGCAGGCCCAAACTGATCTTTTCATTTGTGTTTTTTTAACCAAAGGAATAAAAAACTAAAGTATATTAATTAACAAGGCTAACCCAAGTGAGCCTGTTACAGTAACCCAGGTGTGTTTTCTGACATCACCTAGGTTCTCTGCACCAAGGGGCCTGAAGGGCTCTCTCTCCAGGTCACCACATTAGCAGTGTCAACCCTTCCAGCTCCATGATCTCTCTACTGTCCCCCGCCCTGCACTTTGAGTCTGTGCCTCACCCCATGTCCTGGGGTAAACTGAAGCTTTGGGCTTGATTTGATCCACCTTCGTAGCCACAACACACGCTGGCTGCTCATCCAATACACATTCTGCCCCTGAGTTCAAAAACCTCCTCCAGGATCTGGTACCATCTATCATCCCCACCCATTATCTTCACCTATCCCTTCTCTCTACTGTATGGCTTACCCCTCAGCCTATAAGCATGCTCAGAACTCTTGTTACCAAGATATCTTTTAAATAAAATACCTCACTAACCTTTCTACCCTTTTATAAGCCTCTCTCCCTCTCCCTTCACTGTCAACTTCATTAAGAAGGCAGGTCTACCCTGCCCTCCTCCTCCTCACTTCCATTCAGCCTGCAACCTGTCTTCTGATGCTCTGTTCACAGTCAGTGGAAGGGTTCTGGCCCACATCTAATGCTATTTGCCACTTCCCTCCTTGAGCCATCCTTGCCTTTTGCAGCCCTCCTTTTCAGGTGAGCACCTTCAACTTGGATGGCTCTTTTCCTTTGCTGATGGTTCCATAGACAGGGTTCTTTCCTGAGGTCCTGCCCTTGGCCTTTATTCAACATCCTGAGCCATCTTTGCCTCTCCCAAGGCACAAGGTCACCAAATCTACATCCAGCCTTCACCTCTACCACAAGCCCTCTCTGGACCAATATATTTAAATTCTGGATCACCTCCCTGCCTATTCCACAGACTCCACAAGGTCAATGCAGCCAGACTGCTGGCTCTGCCTCCAGTTTCCCCACTTGGTTAGCACTCACCCAATCAGTTCCATCAGCCACACCCAAGAGTCAGAAACGGAGCAAGGAAACAAAAGTGACAAACATAGGATAAAATGAGCACACTATCAAAAAGTTATGGCAAGAAAGATGTTAGATGCCCCTAGTGAATGGAAAAGGGATGTCTATGAGGATTTTGTTCTCTAACTTGGAAACATTTTTAAATTTATGAGCAAAGTCACAAACATGAATAAAAACAAAACAAAACTTATATTATCATCATAATCAAGTTTAAGTCCAAAAACTAATAACTCCAAAATACTAACTACAGAATTTTGATAAAACTGAGACTCCCTCGGAATAAAATGAGCGGCAGAGTAGGTGGATGCTGCACAGATATGCTCCCATGAACAAGCTGGAATTACAACTGAAATATGGAAAGGCTTCCTGAATAATCAATGGAAAACTCACAAGAAAGAACCCTGATACCCAAGGACCAAAGGTGGAGACTGCATAGAGACTGGTAGGCGGGGCAGTAGCGCAAAAGGGCTGGCCGGGCGCCCACAGACAGGAACTGAAGTCCTGGAGAGATATCGCAGCTGTGGGGGGTGCCACTGAGAACTCTGGGATCTAATCCCCAAGCTAGGCTCCCCAGCAGAGAGCACCAAATCTGAGAGTACCCACATAACATCTTGCTGTGAAAAGCAGCAAGGTGCTGTCTGCCAGGGAGTGGCAGCTAAAAGTTCGGGCACCCTCTTGAACGGCCAAGGCACAAAAATTCCCTGTGAAGCCACCCACCTTGTGCTCTGGCAGAGGGAGGGTAAAGTAGAATGGAGCTGTGAGAGCAGAACCCAGGACTGGGGACTCGGGGGATAGAGCTCAGAAGGCAGACACCCCAAGTTTCCTAGACTGAGTCATTCCCTCACACATCGGAGGACATCTTTCCATATACAATAGGTCCTCAGGTTACATCAGAGATCTGTTCCTACAGCGTGATGTAATGTAATTTTCGCCATTAGTTGGAACCCACCTACATAAGGACCTATGTCACTCACATGGAGCACATACACAGCAGTAATGAAGTGAAACAGTAAAAAAAATTTAAAAGAAAGATAACAATTTCTGAACTTTACTTGTGGTAAATAAATAATAAAAACCATAAAGCACATATGTACATACGTCAAAATGACGGAACTATTTTTTTATATAAATAAATGGGAGATGGCGACGTAACCATGAAACGATGTACTGTACTTTGAGTCCAACGTAACCCGAGGACTCTCTGTACACATTTGCCTTGCCTGGGGAAAGACAGTTGACACACCCTATTTGAAAACACCTTGCCCTGAGAGACTAAAAGTAACAATTATCCTCCAGGGAGAAGCAACTACCCCACCCTGTTGAAAAAAAACTCTTGCCACATCTGAGGATGCTTGACTGGGGCTATTCAAGTCAGAATCCTATTAGTCTGTAAACCAGTGGTTCTCAACCTTGGCTGCACATTAGAATCACCTGGGAATCTTTTTAAACTCCTGATTTCTGGGCCTCATCCTCCGGAAATTCTGTTTCTTTGTTACTAATGTTGTGGCCCCACCCCATAACAAAGAAACAGAATTTCCGGAGGATGAGGCCCAGAAATCAGGATTTTAAAAAGATTCCCAGGTGATTCTAATGTGCAGCCAAGGTTGAGAACCACCGTCTTATAAGAACTCTTGTGATTATATTGGTCCCACCTGGATAATCCAGGATACTCTCCCCATCTGAAGATCCTCAACTTAACTACACCTGCAAAGCCTCTTTTGCCACATCCTATGTAATCCTATATAATAAAAGGCTAATATGCAAATTGTCCCCTCAACTGGGAGTTCGACCAGGGGGCAGGGCCAGTAGGCCAACCACCCATGGCCCCTCCCCCTGGCCAGCCAGGCCTAATTGGCCCCAAGTGGGGCGGGTGGGCCAGACCCCACCCATGCACGAATTCGTGCACAGGGCCTCTAGTAAGATAATATATTCCAAGTTCTGAGGATTACAATATGGATAATTTTGGAAGGAGTCATTAGTCTACAACAGACATATACATGCTGGCATGCCCCATGGTCGGAGACAATGCTTTTTAGGATCCATACAGATCCTTCAGATAATGGTTTTGGTCAATGTGGGCAAAAAGGGCAAATCTGTAGCAGAATATGTATCAATTCCAGCCAAGTTGAATCACTGGCCCATCCAGGTAGAATATAAATCAACGATCCAGTGAGTGGCTGGCTGGTCCCTTTGCAGGATCGTGCTGCATTGGGGGCTTAGTGTTGGTCTCTTGTGCTGCCATGTTGTGCACTTGGCACTAGCAGGAGCCAGGTCAGCACTGTGAATAGGCAGCCAAATAAAGAGCTTCCCAGACCAAAAAAAAAAAAAAAAAAAAAAAAGGCTAAAGGAAGTCATCATCACCAAGCCAGTATTACAAGAAATGCTAAGGGGATTGCTGTAAGGGACTGCTGAGAAGAAGAAACAGAGAGAAACCTAGCCATACAAAATTAAAATGGCTATAAATAAGTACCTCTCAATACTAGTAATAACCCTACATGTAAAAGGGTTAAATGCTCTAATCAAAAGGTGTGGGGTAGCTGAACGGATACAAAAAAATGACCCAACTATATGCTGTCTACAAAAGACCTACCTCAAAACAAAAGACACACACAGGATGAAAGTGAAAGGATGGGAAAAAATTTTCCATGGAAAAGAAAAAAAAAGCTAGAGTAGCAATACTCATATCCGACAAAATAGACTTTAAAATGAAGGCCATCACAAGAAACAACAATGGTCACTACATAATACTAAAGGGATCGATCCAACAAGAGAATATAACCCTGGTAAACATATATGCATCCAATGTAGGTACACCTAAATATATAAAAAAAAAACTTCTAGAGGACTTTAACGGAGAGATTGACAACAATACAGTAATAGTAGGGGACTTTAACATCCCTCTGACTTCACTGGACAGATCTTCCAAACAAAAACTTAACAAGGAAACAGAGATGCTAAAGGAAACACTGGATCAGATGAATTTAATAGACATTTATAGAACATTTTTTTAAAATATATTTTATTGATTTTTCACAGAAAGGAAGGGAGAGGGATAGAGAGTTAGAAACATCAATAAGAGAGGAACATTGATCAGCTGCCTCCAGCACACCTCCTACTGGGGATGTGCCCGCAACCAAGGTACATGCCCTTGGCCAGAATCGAACCTGGGACCTTTCAGTCCGCAAGCCGACGCTCTATCCCCTGAGCCAAACCGGTTAGGGCATTTATAGAACATTTCACCCCAACGAAGCAGAATATACATTCTTCTCAAGTGCACATGGATCATTCACAAAGATAGACCACATGCTAGAACACAAAACAAGTCTCTACAAGTTCAAGAAGATTGAAATCATGTCAAGCATCTTCTCTGATCACAGTGAAGTAAAATTAAAAATCAACTAGAGTAAAAACACCCAAAAACTTTCAAACACAAGGAGGCTAAATAGCATGTTATTAAACAACTAGAGGCCTGGTGCACTAAATTCGTGCATGGGGAGAGGGGTCCACTTAGCCCAGCCTGCACTCTCTCCAATCCAGAACCGCTTGGGGGATGTCCGACTGCCGGTTTAGGCCCGATCCAAGGCAGCCAGACATCCCTCTCACAATCCTGGACCACTGGCTCCTAATTACTCACCTGCCTGCCTGCATGGTCGCCCCTAACTGTCCCCACCTGCTGGCCAGGACACCCCCAACTGCCCCCCCTGCCAGCTTGATTGCCCCCAACTGAAGCCCTGCCCCTGCCAGCCTGGTAGCCCCTAACTGCCCCCCCCCCGGCCGGCCTGGTCACCTCTTACTGCCACCCCTGCCAGACTGGTTACACCCAATTGCCCCCTCTGATGGCCTGCTCTCCCCCAACTGCCCCCTCCTGCTGGCCTGGTCGCCCCATGCAGCCTGGTGTTCAGTCGTTTGGTCGTCCCTCACTAACGTCCCTGTGGGCCTGGTTGCCCCAGGATCAGGCCTAAACTGGCAGTCAGACATCCTCTGAGGGGTACCGGATTGGAGAGGGTGCAGGCTGGGCTGAGGGGACCCCCCTCCCCATGCACGATTTTCGTGCACCAGGCCTCTAGTTTATAATAATAAAAGCGCAATATGCTAATTAGACTGGACAGCCAAATGACCTTCTGGACATCATTCTGGATGTCCTTCCAGATGAAGCTGCAGTGGTGGGGGCTGAGGCAGAGGTGGTTAGGGGTGATGAGGCAGGCAGGCGAGTGGTTAGGAATAAAAAGCATCCAAATTGGAAAAGAAGAAGTAAAACTGTCCTTATTCACAGATGACATGATATTGTACAAACAAAACCCCAAAGACTCCATCAAAAAACTACTAGCCTTAAAAAATGAATTCGGCAATGGATCAGGATACAAAATTAACACCCAGAAATCTATGGCTTTTTTATACACCAATAATGAACTCACAGAAAGAGAAACTAAAAAAACAATCCCATTTACCATTGCAACAAAAATATTAAGATACCTAGGAATAAACTTAACTAAGAAGGTAAAAGACCTATACTTGGAAAACTACAGGACGTTGAAAAAAAGAGATAGAGGAAGACATGAACAAATGGAAGAATATACCGTGTTCATGGACTGGTAGAATCATCATCATTAAAATGTCCACACTAGCCAAAGCAATCTATAGATTCAATCCAATCCCCATTAAAATACCAACGGCATACTTCACAGACCTAGAACAAACTATCCAAATATTCATCTGGAATTAAAAAAAAAGACCCCGAATACCTGCAGCAATCCTGAGAAAGAAGAACAAAGTTGGAGAGATCACAATACCAGATGTCAAGCTATATTACAAAGCTACTGTTCTCAAAACTGCCTGGTATTGGCACAAGAACAGACATATAGACCAGTGGAAGAGAACAGAGAACACAAAAATCGACCCAAGCCATTATGCTCAATTAATATTTGACAAAGGAGGCAAGAGCATACAATGGAGTCAAGAGAGTGTCTTCAATAAATGGAGTTGGGAAAATTAGACAGATACTTGCAAAAAAATGAAACTAGATCACCAACTTACACCATACACAAAAATAAACTCAAAATGGATAAAGTACTTAAATATAAGATGGAAAACCATAAAAATCTTAGAAGAATCCATAGGCAGAAAAATAGCAGACATCTGTCGTAGGAATATCTTAACCTGTACAGCTCTAGGGCAGTGATAGCGAACCTTTTGAGCTCGGCGTGTCAGCATTTTGAAAAACCCTAACTTAACTCTGGTGCCGTGTCACATATAGAAATTTTTTGATATTTGCAACCATAGTAAAACAAAGACTTATATTTTTGATATTTATTTTATATATTTAAATGCCATTTAACAAAGAAAAATCAACCAAAAAAATGAGTTCGCGTGTCACCTCTGACAAGCGTGTCATAGGTTCGCCATCACTGCCTTAGACAGTGGTTCTCAACCTTCTGGCCCTTTAAATACAGTTCCTCA
>NW_005358092.1:1084297-1089341 GCF_000412655.1 Myotis brandtii
GCATTATGCTAAGCGAAATAAGCCAGTCAGAGAAAGATAAATATCACATGATCTCACTCATTTGTGGAATATAATGAACAACATAAACTGATGAACAAAAATAGAGCCAGAGGAAAAAAATATTTTAGAATATAATAGAAGTAATCCTGTTATTTGCAGATTTTTAGTATTTCCTACAACTTTTGTGATATCATACTATGTTAGTACAGTCTGGTAACATTATTATACTTAAAATCCTTTTTTTCTTGAAATATTAATGGTTATTGCATGTAATATTATATTTTAGATCATTTTTCTTGAATAATTGGTGTTTATTGCATGTAACATTATTATATTTAAAATCGTTTTTCTTGAGATATTTGTTTATTGCATGTAACATTATTATATTTAAGATAGTTTTTCTTGAAATACTAAAAACTAAAAATAAATTTTAAAAAAATAAAATGCTAACTACAGGTTTCCCAACTATCAGAAGGCAGAGCATTCCTATGAAACCATTTATAAGTTGAAATGGCATCAAGCAAAGAAGCAAGTACCTTAGGACACAACTTGCTAACAGATGCACAAATTAAATTGATAAAACACAAATGCTCACCGACACAGCTCAGAGCTCTGCAGCTGAATGCTGAGATGCTAACTATGGTTCCAGGGAAGGAGCCTGAAGTGCCACTCTTAACCTTGGGGGTGCACACTGCTTCTATAATGACTCACTTCGAAAAAAACACTGAATGCTATTTTCTTTCACTTTCACCTTTTTTCTTAAAAGCAAAAATCCCCTCCAGATTTCTTTTGCTTAGCGCCGCGGTCGGCAAACTGTGGCTCACGAGCCACATGCGGCTCTTTGGCCCCTTGAGTGTGGCTCTTCCTAAGCCTTAGGAGTACCCTAATTAGGTTAATAACAATGTATCTACCTATATAGTTTAAGTTTAAAAAATTTGGCTCTCAAAAGAAATTTCAATCATTGTATTGTTGATATTTGGCTCTGTTGACTAATGAGTTTGCCAACCACTGGCTTAGCGAAAATTGGTACTAATGTAAATCTTTTGTAAGTGAAGTGGCATTAAGGCAAACTTTCGAAAAGTAAGGGGTATGCTTGTACTGCTATGTTAACACCTGTGTGATAAATTCTATATATTAAATGACATAGCATGAAAACATGTAAAATGAAAATCACAAGCAAACTGACCGAGAAATTTATAACAGGAGACTAGTGCAATTATCAGATTAATTGAATAGGCTAAGAATACAGATTTGAAAAATGTAATTAAAACGGCTGAACAAATCAACTTTGGAACCCAAAGGGAATATCTCTTCCTTCTAAGTGCAGAGGGAAACCTAGAGTAAGTCTCTCACTCCTGGTCCCATTGTCCCACAAGCCTCAGGCATGAGAACCTGGCAGGAGCAGGTGCCTCAGCAATAACTGGCCAGCAGGTCAACTGATACACTGCTCCACCAATGCCAGCTATGGGCTTAGGACACATTCAACCTCAGGATTTCAGAACAGAAAGAGGCCTTGAAAGATCTAATTGGAACACCTCTTCTTGCATTGAACAAAACTGAGGCATAGAAGATATCCATATATGGGCAGGTAAAGTTGCAGCTCAGTAATCAGGGACTCCGCATGACCGTCCAGACCAGGTCAGGCTTGGTTGCACCACGACACTAGCTGTGGGCAGAGACCCTGTGTGACCCTATCTGACATCCACTGTTTTTGTGTGTGTGTTTTTTAATCCTGACTCAAGGATATGTTTTTATAGATTTTAGAGAAATGGAGAAAGAGAGAGGACGGAGGGAAATATTGATGTGAGAAACATCAATCAGTTGCCTCCCATATTCACCCTGACCAGGGATCGAACCCACAACCTAAGTATATGCCCTGACAGGGAATCAAACATGCAAACTTTTGGTGTACAGGACAATGCTCCAATCAACTGAGCAACCTGGCCAGGGCCCCAGTGGTTTTTTAACAGTCCCCTCCTCTATGTTACAAAATTATTTTCAGTAACAAAAATATGAAATAAAAACATACAAAATCAACCAGAAAAGAAAGACAGAAAACACTGTCTTTATATCTAAATATGCCAATAAATAATTTTTATGATAGTACAAAAAAGAAAAAGACACAACTATTTATTCTATCATTTTTATGTCTACACAACAGGGTGAACTTTGATGCTTTGGTTACAGGCTGCTATAATATCTATATATATAAAAGCCTAAGGGACCGAACGACTGAACAACTGAACAATTGGTTGACCGGTTGCTTGACACACACTGACCACCAGGGGGCAGATGTTCAATGCAGGAGCTGTGCCCTGGTGGTCAGTGCGCTCCCACAGCCAACCTCCCATGGCCAGCCAACCTCTGCAGTCCTTCCCCCCAGCCAGTGGGCCCCAATCGACCCTGATTGGGACTGGGCGAGACGGCAATGGGCACCGATTGCTGGCCAGGCCATGGGACCCCACCCGTGCACAAATTCATGCACCAAACCTTTAGTTTATGTCATAATTGTTAAATAACAAATAAGTGAAATTTAACAAAACCAAAATATCTGCAAAAGATATAATTTAGACCACTACTAAATCATATCACTAGAGTTATGTTTTATTTTCTTGATTTGGTCTTCAATTTTAAAACAATGAAAAATTATGGAAAATTCCAATTTTAAGATTATTATTTAACCTAGTCCATGTGCACTGGGGGCTGGAAGTCTACCTGAGAGTGCTTCTAATGGATTTCCATATAGAATACCAAGCTTATTTAAAAATAATAAAAATGTGCCAATGTGAAGCATATATGTGTATATATGTTACATATACATATAATATTTAAAGATAAATAGTAATTACAACAATTGTTTAGAATTTAGTTTAAACAAAGAATTTTTCAAGGAAGAATATTTTTTAATTTATTTTTAATTACAGTTGACATACCAAATATATTATTTTCAGGTGTACAACATAATGACTCAACATTTACATACCTTATAAAGTGATCACCACAGTAAGTCTAGTAACCATCTGTCACGGTATATTGATATTACAATACTATTAACTCTACTCACAATGCTTCACATTACATGTCCATGACATATTTTGTAACTGGGCATTTGTACTTCTTAATCCCCTTCCCGTTGTCCACCACTCTTCCAACACCTGCCCCTCTGGCAACCATCAGTTTGTTTCTGTTTTGTTTTGGTTTTAAAATTTCACATATAAGTGAAATCATACAGTATTTCTTTCTCTGTCCAACTTATTTCACTCAACATGATACTCTCCAGGTCCATCCATGTTGTCACAAATGGCAAGACTGCATTTTTTCTTATGCATCAGAAGTATTGTGTGTGTGTGCGTGTGTGTGTGCATGTGTGTGTGCGTGTGTATGTGTGTGTGTACATATATCACATCTTCTTTATCCATTCATCTGTTGATGGACACCTAGGTTGCTTCGATATCTTGGCTATTGTAAATAATGCTGCAATGAACATAAGGGTGCATATATCTTTTCGAATTATTGCTTTTGTTTGCTTCAGATAAATACCCAGAAGTGATATTTCTGGGTCATACAGTAGTTTTACTTTTTTGTGGGCTTTCTTAGGAATCTCCATACTGTTCTCCATAGTGGCTACACTAATTTACAATCTCATCAACAGTGCACAGGGTTTCCTTTTCTTTCTTTTTTTTCTTTTTTATTTTGTTTAAAGTATTACAAATAGTAGTACATATGTCTCCTTTTTTTTCCCCATTGACCTTTCCCTGGCCTCCCCTACACCCCGGCACATGCCCTCAACACCCCCCACCCCCGCCCCAGTGTCTTGTGTCCATTGGTTATGCTTATATGCATGCATACAAGTCCTTTGGTTGATTTTTTACCTCCCCTCACCTAATCCTAACCAGCCTTTCCACTGTAGTTTGACAGTCTGTTCAATGCTTCTCTGCCTCTATACCTATTTCTGTTCATCAGTTTATAATGTTCTTTATAATCCATAATGAGTGAGATCATGTGATATTTATCTTTCTCCAACTGGCTTATTTCACTTACCATAATGGTCTCCAGTTCCATCCATGCTGTTGCAAATGGTAAGAATTCCTTCTTTTTTACAGCAGCGTAGTATCCATTGTGTAGATGTACCACAGTTTTTTAATCCACTCATCTGCTGATGGGCATTTAGGCTGTTTCCAAACCTTAGCAATTGTAATTTGTGCTGCTATGAACATAGGGGTGCATAAATCCTTTCCGATCGGTGTTTCTGTTTTCTTAGGATATATTCCTAGAAGTGGGATTAATAGGTCAAATGGGAGTTCCATTTTCAATTTTTTTGAGGAAAGGCCATACTGTTTTCTACAGTGGTTGCACCAGTCTGCATTCTCACCAGCAGTGAAGGAGGGTTCCTCTTCCTGCGCATCCTCTCCAGCACTTGTCGTTTGTTGATTTGTTGATGATAGCCAGTCTGACAGGTGTGAGATGGTACCTCATTGTTGTTTTGATTCACATTTCTCAGATGATTAGTGACTTTGAGTATGTTTTCATATGTTTCTTGGCTTTCTAAATGCCCTCTTTCAAAAAGTGTCTATTTAGGTCCTTTGTCCATTTTTTGATTGGATTGTTTATCTTCCTTTTGTTAAGTTGTATGAGTTCCCTGTAAATTTTGGAGATTAAACCCTTATCGGAGATAACATTGGCAAATACGTTCTCCCATGCAGTGGGCTTTCTTGTTGTTTTGTTAATGGTTTCTTTTGCTGTGCAGAAGCTTTTTATTGTGATGTAGTCCCATTTGTTTATTTTTTCCTTAGTTTCTAGTGCCCTAGTAGTGTATTGGTAAAGATATTGCTATGACATATGTCTGCTATTTTTCTGCCTATAGCTTCTTCTAAGATTTTTATGGTTACCCACCTTACGTTTAAGTCCTTTATCCATTATGAGTTTTTGTGTATGGTGTAAGTTGGTGGTCTAGTTTCATTTTTTTGTAAGTATTTGTCCAGTTTTTTCAACACCATTTATTGAAGAGACTGTCTTGACTCCATTGTATGCTCTTGCCTCCTTT
>NW_005358092.1:1089829-1094459 GCF_000412655.1 Myotis brandtii
ATTGTTTTTTTAATTTCACTTTCTGTGAGTGCATTGTTGGTGTATAAAAAAGTCATAGGTTTCTGGGTGTTAATTTTGTATCCTGCTACATTGCTGAATTCATTTATTAAGTCTAGTAATTTTTTTATGGAGTCTTTGGGGTTTTGTTTGTACAATATCATATCATCTGTGAATAAGGACAGTTTTACTTCTTTTCCAATTTGGATGCCTTTTATTTCTTCTTCTTGTCTGATCACAATGGCTAGTACTTCCACTACTATGTCAAACAGGAATGGTGAAAGTGGGCAGCCCTGTCTTGTTCCTGTTTTTAGGGGAAATGGTTTTAGTTTTTGCCCATTGAGTATGATGTTGGCTGAGGGTTTTCATATATGGCTTTTATTATGTTGAGATATGATCCTTCTATTCCTACCTTGCTGAGAGTTATCAGGAAAGGGTGTTGGATTTTGTAAAATGCTTTCCTGCATCAATGATATGATTATATGGTTTTTATCTCTCAGTTTGTTTATGTGGTGTATCACATTTATTGATTTGCAGATATTGTACCATCCTTGCATCCCCAGAATAAATCCCACTTGGTCATGGTGTATGACCTTTCTAATGTAATGCTGGATTTGATTTGCTAGAATTTTGTTGAGAATTTTGGTGTCTATGTTCATGAGGGATATTGGCCTGTAATTCTCTTTTTTTATTGTCTTTATCTGGTTTTGGGATTAGGGTAATGCTGGCTTTGTAGAAAGAGCTTGGAAGTGCTCCTTCCTCTTGAATTTTTTGGAATAGTCTGAGAAAGATAGGTTTTATTTCTTCTTTGAATATTTGATAAAACTCCCCCATGAAGCTGTCTGGTCCAGGGGCTTTTGTTTGTTGGAAGTTTTTTGATTACTGCTTCAATTTCCTCCATAGTTATCGGCCTATTCAGATTTTTTGATTCCTCCTCGTTGAGTTTTGGAAGGTTATATTTTTCTAAGAATATGTCCATTTCTTCTCGGTTGACCAGTTTGTTGGAGTAGAGTTGCTCATAGTACTTTTTTATGATTCTTTGTATTTCTGTGGGGTATGTTATTTCACCTCGTTCATTTCTGATTTTGTTTATTTGGGTCCTCTCCCTTTGCTTCTTGGTGAGCCTGGCTAGGGGTTCATCAATCTTGTTTATCCTTTCAAAGAACCAGCTCTTGGTTTCATTGATCTTTTGTATTGATTTTTTGGTCTCTATGTCATTTATTTCCACTCTGATCTTTATTATTTCCTTCCTTCTGCTCACACTGGGCTTTTCTTGTTGCTCTCTTTCTAATTCTTCAAGTTGCAGAGTTAGATGGTTTATTACCAGTTTTTCTTGTTTATTTTGAGGTAAGCCTGTAATGCTATGAACTTTCCTTTCAGGGTTGCTTTCACTGTGTCCCAAAGATTTCAAATTGTTGTGTTTTCATTGTTATTTTTTCCAGGATGTTTTTTATTTCTTCTTTGATCTCTTTGGTTACCCACTCATTGTTTAATAGTATGCTATTCAGCCTCCAAGTGTTTGAATTTTTGTGGTTGCTTTTACTGTAGTTGATTTCTAATTTTACGCCATTGTGATATGAGAAGATGCTTGATATGATTTCAAACCTCTTGAATTTGGAGAGACTTTACCTGTGTTCAAATATGTGGTCTATCTTTGAAAATGTCCCATGTGCGCTTGAGAATAATATATATTCTGTAGTTTTGGGGTGGAATGTTCTGAAGATGTCAATTAAGTCTGTCTGATCTAGTGAATCGTTTAGGATCGAAGTTTCTTTGCTAATTTTTTGTCTAGAGGATTTATCCAGTGATATTAATGGGGTATTAAAGTCTCCTACTATAATTGTGTTGCTGTCAATCTCTCCTCAGATATCTTCCAGAAGTTTTTTTATGTTTTTGGGTGCTCCTGCATTGGGTGCATATATGATTACCAGAGTTATAGTCTCTTGTTGTATTGATCCCTTTAGAATTATGAAGTGGCCTTCCTTGTCTCTTGTTATTGTCTTCACTTTGAGGTCTATTTTGTCAGATATAAGTATTGCTACCCCAGTTGTTTTTTTTCATTTCCATTTGCCTGATAGATATTTTTCCATCCCTTCACTTTCAGTCTGTGTGAGTTGCTTGTTCTGAGGTGGGTGTCCTGTAGACAGCATATATATGGGTCATGTTTTCTTATCCATTTAGTCACTCGATGTCTTTTGATTAGAGCATTTAATTCATTTACATTTAATGTTATTATTGATAGGTACTTGTTTGTAACCATTTCTGTATTTTATGCCTGTGTTCCTTCCTCCCTTTTTTTTCACAGCATTCCCTTTAACATTTCTTGCATCCCTGACTTGGTATTGATAAACTCCCTTAGCCTTTTTTTGTCTGCGAAGCTCCTGATTTCCCCTTCAATTTTGATTGATAGTCTTGCTGGTTAGAATATTCTTGGATTCAGTCCTTTGCTTTGCATCACTTTGTATACTTCCTTCCATTCCCTTCTAGCTTGATGTGGTTCTGATGAGAAATCATTTGATAATCTGATGGGGAGTCCTTTTTAGGTAACTCTCTGTCTCTCTCTTGCAGCCTTTAAGATTCTCTCTTTGTTGTTAATATTTGCCATCATTATTATGACGTGTCTTGGTGTGGATCTTTTGAGATTCATCTTGCTTGGGACGCTCTATACTTGTGTACCTTTTTTCTTCCCCATATTAGGGAAGTTTTCTGTCATTATTTCTTCAAATAGATTCTCTAGTCCTTGCTGCTCTTCTTGTCCTTCTGGCACCCTTATTATATATATGATACTTCATTTCATGTTGTCCCAAAACTCCCTTAGGCTCTCCTTCTGTTTTTTAGTTTTTTTGCTGTTCAGATTGGGCTTCTTTCTCTACCTTTTCTTCTAACTCACTAATTTGGTCCTCTGCTTCTTCTCGTCTACTGTTGAAACCTTCCATGGCATTTTTTATTGTAGCTATATCACTTTTGATTTCTTCCTGATTTTTGCATAGGTTGTTGATTTTCTCACCCATCCAGTTTATGAACTGTACCACGATTACTCTGAATTCTTTTTCTGTCATGTTGCATGCCTCCGTTTCACTTATTTCCTTTCTTGGCAATTCCTCTTTTTCTTTCCTCTATGGATTGTTTCATTGTCTCCCCATTCTAACTATCACCAGAAGGTCCAATCGCTGAGTTGCAGGGGCTTGGGTCATGTGCAGTGGGAGCTTCGCGCCTCTCACGTGTCACTGAAGAGCTCCGACACCAAGACATGTGGCTGCCATGGGTCGGTGGGAGCCACGCTCGCCCAGGATCAGAGCTGCCGGCGCTCAGTGCAGCCTCATGCGTGCACCTAGAATCAGGGACCCCACCTGCATCATGCTGAAAAAGAGACCCCGCTGGCATGTGCCAAAAATCAGAGTCCCCTAGCGTGTGCCAGGAGTTAGTGTCCCCTTGTGCCCACGCCAAGAATCGAGTATCGGAGTCTCTGTTGCTTGGTGCGGCCTTGAGCTGAGCATCAGGGTCCCTGTGTGTGCATGCACCAAGAATTGGAGTCACTGGCTCTTAGTGTGCATTCACTGGGAATCAGGGATCCCATGTGTGGGCGATGAGAAACAGAGTCAAGTCACTGGTGCTCAGTGCTGCCTCTCACGTGGAGAATCAGGATTCCCGGTCTGCTTGGGGGACCGGGTTGCACAGCCGCCATGTGTCAGCGGGAGGTCCACTCCTGCACTGCGGGAAACAGACTTCCGTGTGCGCTTGCCCAGAATCAAAGTCAGGTGGCACAGCCTCCCTGTGTGGGCGTGGGGTCAGGTTGCGCTAGTGTGCGCTGTGGGGAACAAACTCCCTGTGTCCGCGCACCCAGGCTCAAAATCAGGTAACGCAGCTGCCCTGTGTGGGCAGGATGCCTGCTTGTGTGGAGCAGGCCTAGCAGTTCCTATGCCACTGTAGCAGGCCAGGGAGAGGGGGATGGGCTCTGTGACTCACAGAAATCCGAGGCCGGGATGCCTGGAGTCTTGGTGTCCTGGAATCTTGGGTCTGCAGCTGTGGTCGCAGGTCTTTGTCCCAAGTGGCTGTAGGGTCCCAGTTTGCGTCTGAGACCAGATTGGGTGGTGGTGAGATTGGAACCTAGTCTCAAGCAGTTCACGGGGTTCCCTTTTTTCCGCATTCGTGTTAAAACTTGTTACCCATTCTGACAGGTATATGGTGATATCTTGTTGCGGTTTTAATTTGCATTTCTCTGATTATTAGTGATGTTGAACATCTTTTCATGTGCCTGTTGGCCATCTGTATTTCCTGTTTGGAGAAATGTCTATTCAGGTCCTCTGTCCATTTTTTTATTGGGTTGCTTGGTTTTTTATGTTGAGATGTGTAATTTATATACTTTTGATATTAACCTCTTATTGAATATACTAGAGGCCTGGTGCACAAAAATTTGTGCACTCGGGGGGCAGGGGGAGGGGGGTTCCCCAGCCCGGCCTGTGCCCTCTCGCAGTCTGGGACCCCTCGGGAGATAACGACCTGCTGGCTTAGGCCTGCTCCCGGGTGGCAGAGGGCACACCCAATCCCTAGGTGCAGCCCCTGGTTAGGCTCAGAGCAGGGCCGATTGGGGAGTTGGGGCGCCGCCCCGTCATGCACAGAGCAGGGCGGATCG
>NW_005358092.1:1095184-1112499 GCF_000412655.1 Myotis brandtii
TCGCTTCAGTGCATGGCTGCCGGCCGCCATCTTGGCTGACAGTTAATTTGCATATACTCACTGATTAGCCAATGAAAAGGGTAGCGGTCGTACGCTAATTACCATGTTTCTCTTTTATTAGTGTAGATCATTTGCAAATATTTTCTCCCATTCAATAGGTTAATATTTCATCTTATTGATGGTTTCCTTTGCATTCAAAAGCTTTTTAGCTTGAAGTAGTCCCATTTGTTTATTTTTCTTTTGCTGCCTTTGCCCAAGAAAATATGTCCAAAAAAATATTGCTAACACTGATGTCAAAAAGTTTACTGCCTATTTGCTGCCTATGTTTTCTTCTAGGAGTTTTATGGTTTCAGGTCTTACATTTAAGTCTTTATCCTATTTTGAATTTATTCTTGTATATGGTGTAAGAAAGTGATACAGTCTCATTATTTTTGCCCAGTTTTCCCAGCACTATTTATATTTCCCCCAACACCAATGTCATTGTATATTCTTGCCTCCTTTGTCATAGATTAATTTATTTCTGGTATTATTTCTCTATTTTGTTCCATTGGTCTATGTGTCTGTTTTTGTGCCACTAACATACTGTTTTTGTTACTGTAGCTTTGCAGTATAGTTTGAAATCAGGAAAAGCATGTTACCTCCCACTTTGTGATTCTTTCTTAAGATTGCTTTGGCTAGTCCAGGTTTTTTGTGGTTCCATATAGATTTTAGGATTATTTGTTCTAGTTATGCGAAAAGATGCCATTCGTATTTTGATAAGGATTGCATTGAATCTGTTGATTGTGTTGGGTAGTAGGGGCATTTTAACAATATTAATTCTTCCAATCCATGATCACAATATGTCCCACCATTTATTTGTGTCCTCTTCCATTTTTTTCATTGATGTCTTATAGTTTCTGAGTACAGGTTTTTTACCTCTTGATTAAATTTATTCCTAAGTATTTTATTCTTTTTGATGCAATTATAAATGGAATGTTTCCTTAATTTCTCTTTTTGATAGTTCAGTACTTGTGTATAGAAACACTACTGATTTCTGAATATTTATTTTGTATCCACAACTTCACTGAATTCATTTATTAGTTCTAACAGTTTTTGTGTGGAATCTTTACAGTTCTATCCATATAGTATCCATCAGCAAACAGTGACAATATACTTCTTCCTTTCTAATTTGGATGCTTTTGTTTCTTTTTCTAATCTGATTGCTGTTGCTAGGACTTCCAATACTATTTTCAATAAGAGTGGTGAGAGTGGGCATCCTTGTCATGCTCCTGATCTTAGAGAAAAAGCTTTCAGCTTTTCACTGTTGAGTATGATGTCAGCTGTGGATTTGTCATATATGGCCTTTATTGGGTTGAGGTATGTCAGGGAGGACTATTCTTAACACTGACATTGCTTACAATTGCTGGTGCATGGGATAATAAAAAGCAGATCAACTTTTAGACAGTTTTATTGTTTACACCTTAGGCAGATTGGTCCTCCATGGACTGTGTGGATTTGGGTAAGTTGTGTAACATTATTTTATTGGTCTTTTCATCTGTGAAATGGGGACACCAGCCAAGACTAGCTTGGTCTCACCCATGCCTCACTTCTGACCTCTCCTTAGGAGTGTAGGTTCAGGTATGGGAGCACTGGCTCTCTGACATATGTGGCATTTTGTACCCCAAGGTGAGCCTATAAAGAAAGTGGCATGGAAATGAGTTACAAGGTGGGCAACCCTTCAAGGAATGGCACAACCCACCTGTGGCCTAGGAAGAACATACCATAAGGCTACTCTGAATCTTTTTCTGCTATCACTCTTCTTTTAAGAGCCTGAGGACCTGGGCCAAAAAGCAGAGGGAACAAAGGAGCAACAAACACATATGTTCTCTAGGTCATCTTCTTTACTCAAACGTATCCAAAAAGCTAAAAGTAAGTGTGGGAAAAGAAGAGTAAAAAGATTATCAGAATCATGTATACAGAGCTCTTGCTTTTCCACCATCATATCCCCAAATAGCAAGCACAGTGACGGCTGTGTACTAGGTACCAAAAATAAATTTGTAGAATAAACAAAAATTTAAACTTCAACTGACATAAATGACTAAGGATGCCAGCTATCACATTAATCCCAAAGGCACCTCATTTGAGGGCAGATATCACGTTGTTTTATCTGAAGAATCGACATTAAAAGCATTTAACTCAGCTACCCCCTTTCAAGAGTACTTTATGCATAAAAGCACAACATTAAAACCACACAATACATCAATTTCCGAGGCATAAGTGACTGCTTTGGGGTTTTTACTTTGTTCAATAAGCAATTAAATGTGAAGGAAATCTTAGAACAATGTGGTAAGTCAGTTCCTATTTTCTGTATAATTCTGACCTTCACCAGTAGAGCCAAGTCATTTAGCAAAGATTTTGTGCTTATTGGCTAGGAGCTATGCTTGGTGCTGGGGAAAATGCAAGATAAAATAGACAGACTTTGCCACCAAGGATGATGCAGCAGAGGCAGAGAGTCAGACATAAAAATAGATACGATGCAATGTGTTAAGTTCCACAAAAGAAAAGTCTGCAAAGTTGTGGCAAAAGCAGGGGGCGGCTCAACAGTAAAGCGTGGAGATGCAGGACATGGAAGAAAACGCTTCTTAAGAGTTATGAGACCTAAGCCTTAAAAGACAGAGTTCACCAAACGGAAAAGCTTTAGTAAGGAAAAAAGGAACATTCTAGGGAAAACACTATGATTAAAGGCCAAGTGAGTAACTCACTGCAGCCTGAATACAGGAAGAGGAACGTGGAGAGATGGGACAGTAAGCCTGGGATAGAATGAGAACGGCCGGCCCTGTATATCTTACTGAAGACAAAATAAAAATAGCAATGGTCACTGAACAGGGAGATCACAGCCCCTTTACTGTTTTAGAATGAAACCGTGTGGAAGGGAAATGGGCATAGAGGCAGATCATCACACCAGAAGTGGAGAAATTAGATCCTGAGCCAGTGCAGTAGAAACCATCTACTTGACAAAGCAAATCTGGTATAACAGTCCCCCCTATCTCCCCACCACCTCCCCACCAAGCTACCCCCTCGGCCCTCAAATGCTCTCTGCTGCTCCCGGAATAGCCCAACTTTTCCACAGGATCATCAGGGAAAATTGGTGTGGCAAGTTCGACAACACTGCAGAAAGGGAGAGGGAAAAAGTCATTTGAAATTCCTTTAAATTTTTATACCACTTTTTAAAAGGGTGTTTGCCGTGGTTCACAGCAAGACGTAAGACAAAGCATGGAAGATTTAAGGGATAGAGACACCATTAAAAAATGACAACTTGTTAAAGTACCAAACTCTATAATGATGGAGATTTACTATTTCAAAGAGCAATACAACTATTATATGAGGTCCTTAAAGCAGACAGATTTATAGAGACAGGAAGTAGAGTGGTGGTTGCCAGGGTCTGGTGGGAGGGAGGCTTGGGGAGCTATTTAATGGATATAAAGTCTCAGTTTGGGAAAATGAAAAGAGTTCTGGAGATTGGGTGCACAACAATGTAGATGTACTTAACTACTGAAATGTACACTTAAAAATGGTTACAGCCCTAACCGGTTTGGCTCAGTGGATAGAGCGTCAGCCTGCGGACTGAAGGGTCCCAGGTTCGATTCCGGTCAAGGGCATGTACCTTGGTTGCAGGCAAATCCCCAGTAGGGGGTGTGCAGGAGGCAGCTGATCGATGTTTCTCTCTCATCGATGTTTCTAACTCTCTATCCCTCTCCCTTCCTCTCTGTAAAAAGTCAATAAAATATATATATATTTTAAAAATGGTTACAATACTAAAGGTTATGTGTACTTACCACAAAAAAAGAAAAAAGCAATAAGCCTATCTGACCTGTTGTGGAAGTCAGGTCATACAATATCCATGGTGTATTACTCTCTAGAGACATTGGCTCATTTGTAACCTCATTTAGTATTACAATAGCCTTCCAGAGAAGTGTGCTTCCCATCTGACAAATAAGGAAAAACTCCCTCAGCTGGTCACTTATACAGCAGGTTTGCTTTGCCCCATTTACTTTACCTAACTGTCTTCCTCTCTGGCTACTCAAGAAAAACACAGGTTTTTTTCCCATTACCATTTTTCCAGTAAATACTTAATATAAATTTCTCCATGGTGAACTCAGGCAAATACTAAAATTAATCTTAAAAATCAGGTTGCTGAAAAAGAAAATGTAGTTTATTCTTCAAAGATACTCATCCTACTCAATTTGTGTGTTACCTTTTCATCTCTACTAAGGCAATTCAAAACCTGTTTGTCTTTTTAATTCAAGTAACATGCACCCAGTTTGGTGGAAAAGTTATTGCCAAACATACCATCCAAAATGCAAATGAAATAACATCAAAATATATAAAAGACTGAGTGAAGTACTGTTTAATGTGCTTTACACATATTAACTCATTTAATACTCACAATGACCTAGGAAAGAAATATGCACTGTGGGATAGGGGTAACAATAAGAGAGGACCACCTTCAACAAAATCAGCTAGAGTGCTTGTTTCAAACAGAAATGAAGCCCCGCTCAAGCCAAATAAACCTGGATTTTTCTTATGCAATGTAAGGTTTTTCTAAAAAAATAAAAATAAATCTATACATCATGTTCTCACCAACCAAGTTACCTTGACATGCCACAGAAATTGTGACAGCCTGCAGAGTGCAAACACCACAAGAACAAGACACTGAGAGCAAAAGTAAATATCAGCACCGATATCTTTTGCAGATTCCATAAAAATGTATTCAATAATTTTATGGGGTGCATAAACCTTGGCAAAAGTTTTTAGAGATAATTCACTTTTAAGTCACAGACTATCTTTAAGGTCTTACTAAGCAGGGAATACATCTTAGAAATTACTACACAGTCTAGCACTCCTGCAGAACTCGACCATAGCTCCATTCACTATGTTACAAACATTATTTTCATGGATAAATGTAGACCCATTTTTACGCTGTTCTAATTTTCAAATATTAAATGTATTTTCAAAGGTAAACAAGAATATGTTTCTTTAAAAGACTAGACATTCTTATTGTATTCCTATTTTCTAATGGTAGTATCTCAAAATATCAAAATTTATGAGGTTCCTTAGCACAACAGTTCAAACTGCTATGCACTTTATCTTCAACTGCTATGCAAGAAAAGATATTTAGCTATGAAGAATGTTAAATCGATATTTGCACACTACTTATATAAAAAGTATTATGATTTAAAATCAAAATCAGCTAACTTTCTTATAAAGCAATTCACTATTCCAAAATCCTTAAATCCTGAGGATTGGTTTCTATAAAACATTTATATTATTCTACAGCAAATACCAGCATTGTATTAAAAATAGTTTCTTATCTCATAAAATGTAGGTCATGTGATTAAAAATATTTTGGAACACTGTGTCCATTAACCACCAAAAGAAAATACTAGTAAATGAGCCACAAAACTATAAATAAGTGGTCCTCAGAAATTGGAAGAGAAACATAAAAATATTATCAGCATTTCCTTAAAATTCATACATACTAACATGTGGTTTTAGAGTTTTAGGGTACAGTTTAGAGGGTAAAAATATAAAAACCTTCTCAAACATGCATTTTAATTTCTGTTGAATATAAGAGCAATGTATATTAGAGCAGTCATCAATTAACTTCATTAAATAAGAAAACTCCCAGTTTCCCAAAGCGATAGTAGAAGCCCAGTACTTGAGGCGACCACAGGTCCTCATGAGGAGACCACACCTCCTCTCTGAGACAACACTACAAAGCTCATCTCTATAAATGAGTCTGTGGCTGTCACACTAAGTGTTAAGAGCACTATTAAATGCATGACAGTTCATGAATACTAATTCAAATAGGATATTGTAATTAATATTTTGTTATAGCAACTACAATATTTCCTGCTGCTTACAGATCAATTGCTGTTTTTATGTGTAGAAATCACAAAAAGCCTCAGGGTAAAGAAAGACCTTTCCACGTCAGGTAAGCATGGACTAGAATGGCTTTCCGGGTGAATTAATAAGTTCCCAATGGAGACAATGTTCACCTATAGGCCAAATGAATCTAAACATTAAGTAAGAGCTTTGTATACATTTACGCAAAGTGGTGAAAGGAGATTGGTAAAGGTATCAGTAGGGATATCCCATTACGTTATTTTTTGCTGTAAAGTTCCCCAACTTTGTAATAGCTATAATGTTTGGCTTACAAATATGGCTAACCCATGTCAAGACCTCCATTTAGAAAATAACTATGATACACACACACAAAAAAAAAACATACACACACTCCAGTACTTAAAATTAAAATTACTTTCCTGCAATGTCTAAGCATATACAGTGAACAAAACTTTATTGAAATACAAGTAGCCAAGAAACTGTGTAACAGCTGGCAGGCAAAACAGGAATACGAGAAGTTAATGCTCTGTCTGCCCTTGACATAGTCAGTATAGGAAATAACTCAATTTACTCTCATGTATCAACACTAGAATGATTAATAAACTATATTTGTAAAAGTAACATTAAAAATTAATATGAGGCAGTTTCAACAAAGATGGAATATTGGGTAGGTATTTATGATATTACTCAGCAAAGAGACTTGCTGCTTTAAAATAAAGAGCTCTATTTTTAAATTGTCAGAGCTTTAGTAACACATTTCATATGCTAGACAATAATACTTTCAAAACCTTCACCAGTTACTAGAATAGAAATAAAGGAGTCATATTTTTGATTGGATAATTTAAATAATATTCCTTTATATAACTGAATATATAATTAAGTATTCAGATTAAATATTAAACACACTGCCAGGTTCCTTAGAAAACTCAAAGCAGAGTCCAAATGGCTGCAAAACTGACAATCCAAAACAAGGAAAGAAGGAGGTTTAAGAGTGGAGAAAGATACAGACTCTATATTCACAATTCATTAGCATTCTAGTTATTCACTGGGACCAAGTTTAAGGTTTTTACCATTCTACGGTAAAGAATCTCAGTTGGTGTTTGGGGTAGCAGGGGGAAGCCATGGTGAATTTAATGTGAATTTACACCGAACTTTGTTCTTGCAGAACTCCAAAAGAAGAAGCAAATTTCTTGATTTAACAACATAACACACCATTAAACACATCTTAGCCCTGTCTTATGCTCTCAGTACAGCATGATTGCCTGTAAAAGTTGCAGGCTAGAAAAATACATACAAAAGCCCCTGGCACCCCAAATTCACCTTGTTATTCCTTAGCCTGCATATGTATTTACTCTCCAGGC
The DNA here is from genome assembly GCF_000412655.1 of Myotis brandtii. NCBI lineage: Eukaryota > Metazoa > Chordata > Mammalia > Chiroptera > Vespertilionidae > Myotis > Myotis brandtii. Next base: position 1,102,432 of record NW_005358092.1, read on the forward strand.
AGTCTACTCCCCTTGCACAGGGTAATACTCAAGTACACCTTCCTTTCCCCCAGTAATAGCTTATCAACTGAATGTTTTTGTTATCAAATAACTGGATAGTGAACAACGCGAGTTGCATAAAAGAACAGTGTTAGTAATCACTAGTATAGATAATCAGCCTCTCTTTGGACAGTATATCTAATACTGCACCTTGAGTTATATTCATATTCTCATCTAACTCTTTCCACTTTCTGAGTTATGACATTATTCTAGTTCCTGTTTATAATGTCCAATATCTTGGAATCAACCCTATCTAGAGGCAGGGAAAGATCTGACAAAAGTTGGGTGTCTCTCCAGTAGGACGAGCGCTGCTCCCACCTTGCTGGAAGATGACAAAGACAAAAGGACAGCTACACACCTCATAACACAGCCAACAGAGGTTACCCTTGCACCTCTGAGGCCCTGGGGTGGTCTAACACTGAGGTAGAAGGGAGTTATTTTGAAATCAATGACCTTGGCCCAACCCACTGTTCAAAATAGTGGGTTTTTTTAATCCTCAGGAATATAAGAAACAGTGTCACCACCTATGAACCCAGCAGATCATGGTTCGATTCCCAGTCAGGGCACATGCCTGGGTTGTGGGCTCAATCCCCAGTGAGGGGCATGCAGGAGGCAGCCAATCAATAGTCTCTCTCATCATTGATGTTTCTAATTCTCTCTCCCTCTCCCTTCCTTTCTGAAATCAATAAAATTATACTTTTTAAAAAATGTGATAAATCAGCCAAAACATTCAAAATAATCAAGAAGACTATTAATAATATGGATTATCATCCATGATTCTTAACTGAGAATCTTGGTAAATACATTTTGGGTCTTAAGATAGTAAGTAATGATAGTGACACATCTATACAGATATTTAAATATACATATTAAAGGTTCATGGTAAAAAGTCATATTGATAGAACATGTGATCAAAAAATTTGGAGACCACTGATGAAAGATACAGCACTTACGTGACAGAGCCAGGCCCACTCTCCCTCCAGCTAATGTCTTGGGCAGAGCTAGAAGCTGAAACCCCGACACTCTCCAGTAACCTTTGGAATGATAGTGCATGTAACAGATATTGAAGATCTATAGAGAAAAATCCCTCAGAATGACCAGCAACATCCCAAACTCAACCCCAAATTGCTTTTTAACTATAATATAAAATAGTAAGGGTAGCTAAATACCAGGATTTAAGTTTTAAGAGCTGACTTCATTTCAGAGAAAAGGATAGCTTAGCATTTAAATGATCAAACCCAACCTCATAGATTTCAGGAAATTTCTCTGTAGAACATCCCTGCATCCCAACAATGGTCATGCTTCTTTTGTTCTCTCTCGGCATTGTCCCTCTTGAAAGGGTTGCTGAGTAGCATTTCCGAGTCAGCTTTTGCTGTTGAGTGGCTCAGCCGTAAGTAGAATACACACTTAGATGCTACTTTCTAGATAACTACACAAAAGCTCACATGACTAAACTCTGACCACAGAATTTTCTACAGTCCATGTAGCTGCCTACTTTTCTATATAACTAGATCAGACACTAAGCCAGCGGTTCTCAACCTGTGGGTCACGACCCCTTTGGGGGTCGAATGACCCTTTCACAGGGGTCGCCTAAGACCATCGGAAAACACATATATAATTACATATTGTTTTTGTGATTAATCACTATGCTTTAATTATGTTCAATTTGTAACAATGAAAATACATCCTGCATATCAGATATTTACATTACGATTCATAACAGTAGCAAAATTACAGTTATGAAGTAGCAACGAAAATAATTTTATGGTTGGGGGTCACCACAACATGAGGAACTGTATTAAAGGGTAGCGGCATTAGGAAAGTTGAGAACGACTGCACTAAGCGAACAAACTCTTGGTGTTGCCATCTAAGGGAATGTTGTTTAGTACCCAGAGGGTAAGTATTTTTCCACCTACCTAGCATGACAACCAGTGGAGATACTGGTGCAGTCTCCATTGACTATCAGCCACTCAAAATCATGTCTGTCTCCAGTAAAGGACCCAAACATATCCCAAAGCACCCAACAGAAAGCCAAATGAGGTTAGCATTTAGTTCCTGCTCTCCTAGATACTTTCAGTTAATTGTTAAAATACTTCTATTTTAAGGTAAGTTTATACTTAAAAAAGAGCTACAAAAATGGCACAGAGTTGCCACACCTCTTTAGCAGGTTTCCCCACAATGTTAATGTTCTATATCAAGTTTATATCTTGTACTGCCAAGGTAAGATGGTGAAAACTGATGAAACAATGTTGGCACAATACTACTCCACCTGCAGAGTGTATTCTAAGTTCACCAGTTTTTCCACCAATGTATGTTTTCTATCCTGAGATCTGATTCAGAACTGACACTGTCATATCTCCTTGGTGTCCTCCTGGTTAAATGTCAACTTGTGTTTTTCACAAATCCTGATACTTAATTCTTTTTATCCGGAAGATTCAGAAGTGCTCACAAGTTCACGGAAGACAGTAAGAGTTAATAAAATATGGGAACAGGGGAGAGGGGGAATAAGTTTACTGACTAGACCTCTCAAATCAAACGCCTTTACCTGTTTTCATAAATGGGAATGGATTGATATGCTCCACATCTACCTCCTACAAAAGTCAACTTGATAAAGACACCACCGCACGAGTCTGTCCTAAACATTTGCTATTTCCTTGGAAACATCAAATACAAAACTGGCCCAAGGCTAACATGCTTATCTGTTTCTAAAAATACATTTCAAGAAAGCTCGTGTGTTTAATGGTTACCTGAAACACTGAGTGCTGAAGGTCCCCCGATTTACATATCTTTATCTGCAGAATGCCTCAAAAGCCTTGTCCAGGCGTGTAACCCTGATAAAAGTTCTGATTACAAGAATCTCCTATGGCATTAATTGCTGCTGGTATGTATAAATTAAGGACTCTCAATATGCTGTGACATTCATGATCAGAAAATACAGGACAACAGCAGTTGGTGGCTTGGAGATTAACCAAGTATATCTGCCTCTAATTTAAAAATAGTGAATGGTAACTGTGTGAGGAGATTATATGTTAATTAGCTTCACTGTAGTATTTCACTATATGTATATATATAAAATCACCATGGTGTACACCTTAAATACATACAATTTTCTTAAAATATATAAACAAACAGATAAATAAAAACAGTGTACACAGAAGAAAATCTTGAGGCTGTTTTAAGGTAGGTAACTGGAATGCTTTCAACATAACCAATTACTCTTGATTAGGACTTTTATACACATTTACCTTTGCCAACCTTGACATAGGCAGTTTCTCAAATGAGATATGTAAACCTTAGTTTTTAAAACACTGGTCTTTGCATGAATCAAAAGGAAGTTATGACTATTTCTCAGATCTTTGTATTATTTTTTAAGTTGGAAGTAACCTAAGTATTAAGACCAGATCCTACCTAAACTCTGCAGCTTTAAACACTTAAAGGAGAATCATTCCTCCTTAGTGCACTTGGTAATGTTAGTTATCGAATTACACATGTCATCTATCACCACTATTTATGTACAAACTGGTTTTTAAAGATGATTTCTCCTCATTCCTCAAGACAGAAATGTCCTCTTGACATTAGGATCCCAGCATCTATACATATAAAAGCCTAAGTGACCATTACGACTGGTAGACCAAATGACCAGTCGACTGGTCGCTATGACACACACTGACAATCAGGGAGCAGACGCTCAATGCAGGAGCTGCCCCTGGTGGTCAGTGCGCTCCCACAGCCAACCTCCCACAGTCCCTCCCCCTGGGATAGGCCCCGATCAGGACTGGGTGAGATAGCCCCGATGGCCCCGATCACCAGCCAGGCTGAGGGACCCCACCTGTGCACCAGGCCTCTAGTAATCTTATAAAACAACGATACTGTAAAGTTGGCACACATGCTCAGTTCCCCTTCTACAAAGGCAAAACTCGATTTTAAACTTCTCCTGGCAAAACCAACAAAATATTCCTACAAATCAACTTTCCTTTAAGTCAACCCACCCTGAAAAAATGCAATAGTATGACCAAATTCAAATGATTGTTTTAATTCAGGCTTTTGCTAGTTAAAACTCCTACCTGAAACCAATGACTCATTCAAAACTACTATCAATCAACATCCCTAATGCTTTGAAGACCTCATTTCAAACACAGAAGAAAACAGCCTTACAGCCCTGAGAGTCACTATTTCAATGGCATATGATAATCACATAAAAAACTGCATATGCCTGATCAGGATTTCATAAATATTCCGGTAAGTTATTTCAAGATATTTTCTGGAAGAAAAAAAAAAGTTTAACATAACACATTTAAAATTAAAGATTTGCCACCAGGTGTCTCTAAATCGCAAGCTTTTTATACACATTTAATATTTAACTTAAAACACTTGAAATGAAATTATATCATTCATAGGAAAGATCCAAAAGGGGGAGATATATAGAGATATGAAATAGAGCAGTGGTTGCTTAGAGCTGGGGGAGGAAGGGGCAGGGAGATGACAGCTAAAGGCATAGACTTCTTCTGGAAGCCATGAAAATGTTCTCAAATTAACTGTGATGCTGTTTTACAATTCTGTGAATGTACTAAAACAACTGAACTGTACACTTTAGATGGGTGAACTATATTTCAATAAAGCTGTAGAAATATTTAAAAGAAGATATTGTATACTTCAGGAAAAAGGGACCTTGTTAGGTAGACATATAATATCATCCTTGACAAGTATATGTACTTTGCAATACTCCATTAATCACTATTCCTAGAGCATGAAGAAAGTTATTATTGTTCTCAAGATCCTGGAAAATTAATGCCTAGGAGAAAAAGACCATGTCATACTTCTCCGTAATTATGATAATGAAGTTTCTCATTGAAAACTTCAACTTGCCACAGCTTCAGACCAAACATATTATTTTCAGTGTCGGCGACATCATTTCCATGGCACAGACACTGCCAGAATTTCAAGGAATTGCTTGGAATTTGGAATTACCAGGTTACCCATTCCCCTATAGGCTATAGTCAACCATCTCTGGTGACCTTCTTGCTCCTACTCACCAGGCCCAGCCTCTTTCTTGGATACACTAGTCCAAACATTAACTCTAGAGCTTTATTTCTTGTCCTGAATTTATCACACCAACCCTCACTGACCTCCTCCGACACCCAGCAGCCACCTCTGTCTTTAGCAAACTTTGATACCTTCCTTGAATTCAAAATGCCAGTTGCTCATGAAAGTAGGCACAAGCAACTGCCATGATCCTCACAGTTCCAAGCCAGAAAGTGACTGGAGTGGGGAAGGTAAGTGAGAAAACTGCCCTATCCTGAGGTGGATAGCTTCCAACTAATTCCATGAATTAGCATTAGCCTCATCGTCACATGTGGTCCCTTCTCTTCAAAAAGCTCAATTTAGAAGCAAACAATCTGGGATAAACACTCCATGCCCAGCCTACAAAAAAACAAACAAACAAAAAACATTAATCTTTTCTCAAGAAAAATTATATTAAGGGAAAAAATACTTTATCGACTCCCTTTTATGAAAACACTCCTTTTAATAACGTCATCAACTTTTAGCAAACATTAAAAAGACTCATTTTTTAAAATCAATATTTTTATGAAACTTGACTTCAGCAATATGAAAGTGCTAAAATAATGTGGCTTATCATTTTTATAAAATCCTTAAACTATAATGCCAAGAATCTTTATAATAAATCCCTTAATAAACTATAAGTCACATCACCATTAGCAATTCCTATTTAAATATACAGTTGAGGTGAAACAAATATTCAAAAGCCATTTTACAGAACAGCAGGGGGCACATTTTAATTTCTTGGATCCTATTCAGTACATTCTGAAATTTATGCTCATAGTTTAAGTGATGAGCTCAGAAATTCTATAAATTTTAATATTTACTACATGTCAACTAATTCAATTATTCACTTACACAACGCTTTAAATAGAATAATTTATATCTACCTACTTTATTCCTAGCCAACCTGTACATTCCCATATTGATTTCTCCCCACCTCAAACAAGTACAAATCAAACTGTAAAACAGGTAGCCACTTGAAATCTCTCTGATTAATAATAAAATCAGTCTCAAAAATCACTTTGAGTCTTGGTTACAAACAGATTGTGAGGCCCCTTTTCCAAGGCTTTTAAAAATCTCCATTTTCCATGGAAACTAGAGAATTTAGAGAAAAACAAAGACCCTTATTTCATTCTCCCAGATTTAAGTATGCACAAATGGATATCAAAATTAAATAGAAACTAAGCAAAAATATTACTAAGGTATTTTCAAAATATTTTATGAAAATATTCTATAGTTAAAAAAAGAAAAGTGGCCCTACTGGTTTGGCTCAGTGGATAGAGTGTTGGCCTGCGGACTCAAGGGTCCCAGATTTGATTCTGGTCAGGGGCATGTACCTTGGTTGCAGGCACGTCCCCAGTGGGGAGTGTGCAGGAGGCAGCTGATCGGTGTTTCTCTCTCATCAATGTTTCTAACTCTCTATCCCTCTCCCTTCCTCTCTGTAAAAATCAAAATATATTTTTTTTAAAAAGTGACTCTTCAATTCCATATCCTTATACAGTATAAATCTTTTTACAAAGAAATTTTAGCTTTTTATTTTTTTTAATATATTTTTACTAGAGGCCCGGTGCAGAAAATTCGTGCACTGTGGGGGGGTGTCCCTCAGTCCATCCAGCACCTTCTCCAATCTGGGACCCCTCGGGGGATGTCTGACTGCCAGTTTAGGCTCGATCCCTGTGGGCAGTCGGATATCCCTCTCACAATCCGGGACTGCTGGCTCCCAGGTGCTCGCCTGCCTGCCTGCCTGATTGCCCCTAACCACTCCCCTGCCAGCCTGATCATGCCTAACGACCCCCCTGCCAACCTGATCGCCCCTAACTGCCCTCCCCTGCCGGCCTGGTTGCCCCCAATTGCCCTCCCCTGCTGGCCTGGTCACCCCTAACTGCTCTCCCCTGCTGGCCTGATCGCCCACAACTGCCCTCCCCTGCTGGCCATCTTGTGGTGGCCATCTTGTGACCGCATGGGCGCGGCCATCTTATGTGAGGGCATGACAGTCAATTTGCATATTACCTCTTTATTATATAGGATTAATTTCAGAGAGAGAGGGAAAGGGAGAGAGAGACAGAAACATCAATGATGAGAGAGAATCATTGATTGGCTGCCTCCTGCACGCCCCCTACTGGGTATCGAGCCCGCAACCTGGGCATGTGCCCTTTACCAGAATCGAACTCAGGACCCTTCAGTCCACAGGCCAATGCTCTATCCACTGAGCCTAACCAGGTAGGGCGAAATTTTATCTTTTTAAAAGTCATTCAATAGAAACATAGAAGGTATAAGGAAATGGAACTATATTGGCAGTACAGGATTCTAAATGATTTCAAATATTTTCATACAAGTTGTGTGACCATCGCCCCAAATGAAACTTAACATACATTACCAGTCATTCCTCCTTACCCAGCCCTAGGAACCACTAAACTATCTTCTGACTCAATAGATTTGCCTCTTCTGGGTATTTCTTTTCTTTGGTTTTGTTTTTTTTTTATTGATTAAGGTATTACATATGTGTCCTTACCCCTCATTCATGCCCTCACCCTCACCCCCTGTTGTCTGCGTCCATTGGTTATGCTTATATGCATGCATACAAGCCCTTTGGTTGATCTCTCCCTCTTCTGGGTATTTCTTATAAATGAAATCATATAAAAGCACACCTCGTTTTAATGCACTTTGCTTTATTACATTCCACAGATGTTACGTCTTTTACTAATTGAAGACAAGAACCTCTTCCAGCAAAAATAATAGGACTCATTTTATTGTAATACTTAATCACTTATAGTGGTGGTCCAGACTGAACCCACAACATCTCCGGGGCATGCCTGTAATATGAGGCCTTTTGTTACTGGCTTCTTTCACTTAGCATGTTTTCAAGGTTCACCCATGTCGTAGCATATATCACTATTTAATTCCTTTTATGATCAAATAATATTCCATTGTATGGCTATACCACATTTTATTCACTCGTTCATCAGTTGATAGACATTTTAATTGTTTCCACTTTTTTACTATTATGAACAATGCTGCTATGAACATTTTTGAACATTTGTGTATAGTTTTTGCGTGGACATGTTTTCATTTCTCTTCGTTATTTAAACCTAGAAGTAGAATTACTGGATCATATGGTAACTTTACATTTACCCTTTTGAGGAACTGCCAAACTGTTATCCAAAGTAGCTACACCATATTTCATTCCCAGCAGCAATGTATGGAGATTCCAATTTCTCCATATCCTCATCAACAGTTGTTATTGTCCTTTTGGTTAGAGCTATCCTAGTGTGTGAAATGGTAACTCATTGTGGCTGATGCTCTGTAACTTAAACCAAGCCACTCATTATTTGAATTTGGCCTCAGCTATTCTTCTAAGCTACACTTTTAAGTATACAATGTCCCAATGATCATTCTTAAAACCCAAAATAAAGCCAGGATAATCTAACATTCTCTTAATAAATGAAGGTATCAAGTCCATGTAATATGCACCATTATTCTATTCCAAATCCTATCAAGCTACATTAATGTCCAACAGCCAATTGTTTCTAAATAAAGATGTCAGGCTAAGCAGCCTATACAAGTGCTACTGCTATAGTGGAATATTTAAAACATATAACAACAGCAAAGTTTTAGCCAGAGCTTTCTAGAAAGAACACTGAATTGGAATTCAGGTTTGTCAATAATCTATGTGTAACCTGACCAATCACTTAACTTCTCTACACCTGAACTTGGTATTCTGAGCCACTCACAGAACTACATCCTTTGAAGTCACTCACAGAGATAATGTTATCTAAGCCTAAAAATTTAATGAAATTTGAAAACGTGTTAACACCTGTGCCTAATGATCTAGCTTTGCACAGCAGAAAGAATTTGAGCCATAGTAGTCAGACAGACTGGGTTCTATTTCCAGCTCTGCCATTCAGTGGCTATATGACCATAGATACATTATTTAATGCCTTGCTATCTCGGTTTCCTGATCTTATTGTAATAATGCCTTCTACAGGAGGTTATGAGGATTTATAAAGCTAGTATAGCTAAAGCATCTGACACAGTGGGCAGCAAATAGTAGACACACGCTAGCTTCCATTCATCTTTTTGCTAACTCTGGGCAAAGTTTCCCAGCAAATAAAGACCTCTTAATAAATGTCCTGGGCCATTTAGAGTTGAATGTGAGTCCTTCTGACCTGTGGGATTCCTTTATAAAGCAGATCCCCACACTATGGTCTATAAATTGCTAAGAGTTATCAACTCTATTAAAACAGGATTTGGGGTGCAGGGGGTGGTTCTTGGAAGGGAGTTCAGGGATGAAAAATAAGAGACCTCATTTTGAATAAAAACTTCCTTGGGACTCACATTGCCTAAGCAAGGAATAGATGCAAAGGAGAGAAAAGTGAAGGCTAAATACATATGACCCCATTGGAAAAGCGGGTGTAGACTGCTGGCTCTAGGGGAAGGGGGAGGGGGAGGGTAGTGTAAGGGGCTGGAGGAAGCAGACAGGGGTGGGGGCTGGCTAGGTGCATAGTAAAGCTAACAAGAGTAAGGTGAGCCCCATCCCAGCTGTGAATTCACTGCTTCTTGGTCTCTCGGCCGCCTTCTCTTACCTGATCTGGTTGTCACGGAATTTGTTGAGATGCGGTTGGTTGAGGTAAATGGTGCGGGCTGGTGTCTCCAGCTGGTCTCCAACAGACGTGGTCCGGGACATCTCATCATCTGCCTTTTTATAGCCCGAAGAAGGACGAACAGGTCCTGCAGAGATGAGGCGCAGGCAGAAAACACAGCACAAAGAAGTCACACCAGGCACGAGCAGCCCAGCCGAGAGCCAGGCTGTGCGCGGGCGGGCGCGGTCCAGAGGGGAAAGGATGCTTGGGGCGATGCAGGGCCCGCCCTTATACCTTGGCTCCCCCTGGAGACCCGCCGCGCAGCTGCTCCCGACTCCTCCCCGCCCCCTCCCCGTGCTCCCCCCTCCCCGCTGTCCCCTGGGGCCAA
>NW_005358092.1:1112535-1116009 GCF_000412655.1 Myotis brandtii
TCTCTCCCCTCCGCCTGGCTGCAGCCCGCGCGGCAGGTGCAGGCAAGGGTGCTGCTGCCGGCTGCTGGGGGCCAGCGAGGAGGGCAGAGGCCCTCCAGGCCCAGGGTTTGAGCTCTGGCACTAGGTTTTCTTGGCTTCTTGGATTGTGTGTAGGAACAAAAGGACGGCAGCAAAGGGGATGCGCCTTGCATTCAGTTACCACAGGAAGAGGTGGCGAAAGGAGATATCTCTGTGCTCTAAAAATGAAATTCCCAGCCTCGGTGTGAAGGGCTTGCTCCATGGTTGTCTCGAATCAACCAGCTGCTGTTCTCCCCAGATGTGCCTGACAACCTGATTGAAGTAGCTTCATCAATCCGTTTACCGACAGATGCGTGATCTCTCATTTCATTGCTCAAGTTACTGTTTCAAGTGGTTAAGACAATGCAAGTCTATCTTCTTAAGATTTAATTTCAGTCCTAGAATCAAGCCCCTCTCCCTGTGCTCAGCCTTCCCATGCCCTTCACTTAAGGAGATATCGGCATGGAGAATGATATACCCATTACAAAAACTGCTACATACAGGCGCGCACAGATGATTTAACCACATCTCCAGCTACAAAGCAGTACCCCTCAGTAGAAGGGGCCACCCACCTCAGGAACTGACTTTTGGGGAGGAGCACCTGAAGTAAAGGGTCACAGAAAAACGCCCTCCAGATGAAGCCTTCCCCCCTTTCCTTAAATATATATTTGCTCTAATATCTGCCATGCTTTCCACCTACTAAAGAAATGCATGTTTCATATTATTAAAGAAACTGACAACTCATTTCAATAAACATCCACTTCGCAGCTACAAAGAATGTTCATTGACAGAGAAACATTTTGAAACAGAAAGTTTGGGCTACTTAAGTGTGTCATCTTTTTAAGTGATGAGAATCACATTGTAATCTTAGTGTAAGAGGGGACAACCACAACATAAAATTGGTTACTGAGAGCTGACATACTGTCCTGAATAGTGTTCACAGCCAGATCCCTGGTCTCCCAGGCCAGGTGTGAATCCACAGCGCCCTGCCTGTTCCTTGTTCCAGGACCCCACCCTCCCGTCCTGCCTTCCTCCCCTCCAGCCTTCCATTCTCTGGGGTCCCTCTGGCTCCACAGGACACTGCTCAGCCCTCTGCTTATAGATAAGGGGCAGCAAGAGTTCCTACTTCAATACTGGCTGGCCCGCCGCTCTGGCTCCCAGACTTGAATCAGAGGAGGCTGGTTTCTAAAGCATTGGCTGATTTAAGGCAGATGGGGAATATCTTTGCAACTAGCCTATATGAAAGTACTGCTTTTCTCTCTGCCCACTTATCCTGCTTCATTTTTCTCCACAGTGTTTATCATCATTACCTGACATTACTTATTTATGGTCCTCCCATGGCTAAGAGCAGAAACTCCAGGGGGGAGGAACATGTTTTTTTGTTGTTGTTGCTGGTTGGTTTTTTCAATCCTCTCTCGAGGATATTTTTTCCATTGATATTTTAAAGAGAGTGGAAAGGAGGGAGAGAGGGGGGAGAGAGAGAGAGACATCTATGTGAGACAGACACATCAATTGGTTGCTTCCTGCTCCAGCCCTGACCTGGACCAGGGATTGCACCTGCAATGGAGGTATGTACCCTTGGCTGGGAATTGAACCCCCGACCCTTCAGTCTGTGGGCCGATGGTCTAACCACTGAGCAACTCGGCCAGGGCAACAGGGATATGTTTTGTTCACTGCAGTGACCTCAGCACTTGGACCAGTGCCTGGCACATAATGAGTACTCATATGTGCTTGAATAAGCCATTTTTGCCCCAACTCTTATAAAGGGTTGCTTTGAATCCTCCAGGCAGAGATGCAATGATATGCACAGAGGGCCCAAACTCCATGTTCCTCTAGTGTCAAAATAGTTCACTGGGAGACTGTGTTCACTTACTGTCTCTCAACTCCGGCTGCACATACTGTCACCGAGAGAGTTCCCACAAGTCACTGGTTCTTGGCCCAACCCTAACAGGTTCTGTTTAGTTTTGTTTTTAAAGCTCTTTAAGTGATACTAATGGACAGTCACAGTTGAGAATCACTTGTTAGATGCTGCTGGGAACACAAAAACAAAATATCTGGCTCCTGCTCTCTACAATGTTAACCAGTATAACCATGGTTGCCAGTGTGCCTCAGTTTATGACCAAGTGACTAAGAGTGGGTTGAACATGCTGAGGAAGGTCAGAGGTCAGCAGCATTTTTGTTCTTGGAGTAGGATCAGAAGGCAAGTACAGATATAAGAGCCTTAAAGTAGGGGGATAATTTACATTAGGAGAGAGGAGGGTATTGTAGGGAAGGGCCGGAAAAGCATAAGCAGGGCTGAATACACAAAATGCATTAGGGGCCAATTAAAAAACAAACAAACGAAAACCAGCACTAGAGGACCAGATTAGAAACAAGTAGAAAGGAAGCTCAGAAAAACATAGCCCATACCCAGACTGTGGGTGACTTAAATAAGCCAGGGAAAAAGCTTGAACTTCATCCTAAAGGTCACATGAAGCCACAGGAGGTTTCTAAGCAGGAGAGAGATGCACCTGGTAGTGATGTACAAGAAGGAGAAAAAGAGGAAAGACTCTACACTAATAAAAGACAAACATGCAAATTGACTGTACCTTTGCTACACCTTAAGCCACACCCACCAGCCAATCAGAGCAACTATATGCAAATTAACCCAACTAAGATGGCGGCCGGCAGCCACGGAGCTGGAGCAAGCAGGAGGCTTGGTTGCCCCAATGATGGAGGAAGCCAAGCTTCCCACCTGCCACAGCGGCTCTGATCTCCACTCAAAGCAACAAAGTTTCAATTATAGAAGGTAAATAAACCCCAGATACCTGCTTTCAGCCGGCTGTGGCCACTGAGCTCGAGCGAGCAGGAGGCTTGGTTGTTCCGGCCGGCTGTAGCCTCCACAAAAGGCAACAAAGTTTCAATTATAGAAGGTAAATAAACCCCAGATACCTGCTTTCAGCCGGCTGTGGCCACTGAGCTCGAGCGAGCAGGAGGCTTGGTTGTTCCGGCCGGCTGTAGCCTCCACAAAAGGCAACAAAGTTTCAATTATAGAAGGTAAATAAACCCCAGATACCTGCTTTCAGCCGGCTGTGGCCACTGAGCTCGAGCGAGCAGGAGGCTTGGTTGTTCCGGCCGGCTGTAGCCTCCACAAAAGGCAACAAAGTTTCAATTATAGAAGGTAAATAAACCCCAGATACCTGCTTTCAGCCGGCTGTGGCCACTGAGCTCGAGCGAGCAGGAGGCTTGGTTGTTCCGGCCGGCTGTAGCCTCCACAAAAGGCAACAAAGTTTCAATTATAGAAGGTAAATAAACCCCAGATACCTGCTTTCAGCCGGCTGTGGCCACTGAGCTCGAGCGAGCAGGAGGCTTGGTTGTTCCGGCCGGCTGTAGCCTCCACAAAAGGCAACAAAGTTTCAATTATAGAAGGTAAATAAA
>NW_005358092.1:1116106-1122109 GCF_000412655.1 Myotis brandtii
CAGGCTGATGGCTGCCAGCACAGCGGTGGTGGCGGGAGCCTCTGCCGCCTCCTCAGCAGCACTAAGGATGTCCGACTGCAGCTTAGGTCTGCTCCCTGCTGGAAAGTGGACATCCCCCGATGGCTGCCGGGCTGCCAGAGGGATGTCTGACTGCCAGCTTGGGCCCGATCCCCCAGGGAGCAGGCCTGAGCCAGCAGGTGGACATCCTCCGAGGGGTCCCAGACTGTGAGAGGGCACAGGCCGGGCTGAGGGACCCCCCCGAGTGCACAAATTTTTGTGCACCGGGCCTCTAGTCTATATAATAAAAGCCTAAGCGACCCTTACAGAGAAAGGACCAGAATGACTGGTCACCATGATGCACACTGACCACCAGGGGGCAGATGCTCAATGCAGGAGCTGCCTCCTGGTGGTCAGTGTGCTCCCACAGGAGAAGCGCTGCTCAGCTGGAAGCCAGGCTCACGGCTGGCAAGCGCAGCTGCCATGGCAGGAGCCTCTCCCGACTCTGCGGCAGCAGGCCCAGCGGGCCAGGTTGAGCATGAGCCGCACAGCGCCCGGCCCCGATTCAGGCTCCTCCCTGGCTGCCTGCCACTTGGCGCACTGCTACATCCCCCAAGGGGTCCTGGACTGCGAGAGGGTGCAGGCTGGGCTGAGGGACCCACTTCCCCCAGTGCACAAATTTTGTGCACCAGGCCTCTAGTTTATAGATAAGAAGATCGGGTAAAAAATGAACTCTACAATCTAGAAGCAAGGTGATAAAAGCATGAATTAAAATGGAAAACAGAAAAAAGCATGATCATGAGAAACATCTCAAAAGAAAATGCTGCAAGATCTTTTTTTGGATTGAATGAGAAAAGAAAAACAATAGATCATTGGGACTTGAAGAGGAAAAGACTAGCATGTGTATACACACATGAAAAGCATCACTGATAGAAATAAGAATGGAAACCATAGTTTTTTCAAATAAGGATTTAAATGCTTTATAATAAATATTGGGCAGAAAAAATATTGGGCAGAAAAATCACTAAGCAATTAGTGATGACAAACATAACGCATCAGGCCAGCTCATCTTTCTGTATTAACAGAGCCAGACCTTATATTGTATTCTTGATAGAAATAGTTATAGTTGCCCCACTAAGACTCAGATAACTTTATTCTACATGAATGGCCTCATCCTGACCCAACCCTCCTTTGGAGACAAACATTAATATTTTCAAAATAACACAAATTTGTTGCAAATGCATTGCCTAGGAAGACACTATTCCATATATAGCAAAACCCATTATGACTAAGGCTTCAAATTCAGACTCATGAGATGAATCGTGAGTTAACGCATTTTGAAAATACCACCGTACAAAATGAGAGTATATGCTTACATCTCCCCCACATAAGCAAGTACAGTGTCAGAAGATAGTGAGAGTTCAATAAATATCTATTGAGAAAGAAACCAAAGTGAAAGGAAAAAATAAAGAGAAACAAGAGTTGGTAAATGGACTAACATTGTTTGTTGCAAAGTGGAAATGCAGAAAGACAGCTGATGGCCAAAGCCATGAGGGCCTAGCAGCCATTCTGCACAGGAGCCTCTTACACAAACTGCACTTCATGGAGAAGCCTGCATTAAACTTGCCTGCCTCTGCTTTGAACTACCTGCCTGCATTGTTTCTGAGCCAGCCCTTATAAAGAAGTTCCTGGAATCCTATTTCAACCAATAGACCTGAACTTTCTCCCATCCATTCGAAGCTGCATAGCCCCGCCAACCACCGTGGCTCTATTCTGACCAATCAGGACTGTTTGAATCAATCAAACTGCAAGGATTTGGAGTCCTCATTTGCACCAGGACAGACCAATCAGGGACCAGGGGTGGGGACTTCTGTCTGCATAAGCCAGTTCCCCTCTGACTCTGGGAGTGCACTTTCCCTTTCCACCCCAGACTAAAGAGTGTTTCCCCAGCTAAGCTGAAACACAGAAGATGTCTTACTGGAGCAGAGCAGAGCAGATCACTGCAGGCCAGAGAAGACTACAGCAGAGTGGCACAGAATGGAGCAGACGAAAGCATGGCACAGCGCAAAGCAGGGGTAAAGAACAGAGCAGAGCAAATCATTGAGGAGCACAGCAGAGCAGTTAAGCTGTAGAGGGGCGTGGCCCTAGGGCTGCCACACAGCCAGCCATGTTGTATCACAATTGAGCTGTTCTGCACTAAAGTTTCCTTCTTCACTCTGCCCCAAATTGGGGATTCCTGTTGGCATGAAATTGGTGCCAACAACCATTAGAGGGCAATGCTAATGAGGTGACTCATTGTGGGCCCCTAGACCTTTTTAGAAGGGGACTGACCATGCCAGAAAAGCTAACCAGGAGATTAGAGGGTTTGGGTTTCAGCCAGTTGATATCAGACTGACTTCCTGACTCTGGAGAGGGTAGGAGATTGAGTTCAATCATGTGGCCAATGATCCAATTAATAATGCCTATGTAATGAAACTCCAATAAAAACTATGGACACCAAAGCTCAGATGACATATCCTAAAGACGTGGAAGTTTCACATGTGAAATCCTCCAAGACCTGGCCTTAAGTGTCTCTCCATTTATCTGGTCCTGATTTGTATCCTTTATGATACAACTGTAATCACAAGTATAGTGCTTTTCTGAGTTCTTGGAGTTATTCTAGCTTATTATTAAAATTAATAAAAATACTGAAAAAGAATAAAAATATTGAGGGCATGGCTCTCTGTTCCTCCTGTTCATCAGACAGCTGTGTCTTCCTGCGCAGGGCCAGCCACAACCCTAAGACACGATGGTGAAGGTCAAAGTGAATGGATTTGGCCATATTGGGCACCTGGTCACCAGGGCTGCTTTTAACTCTGGCAAACTGGATATTCAATGACCCCTTCATTGGCCTCAACTACATGGTCTACGTGTTCAAGTAGGATTCTACTCATGGCAAATTCAAAGGCATAGTCAAGACTGAGAACGGGAAGCTTGTCATCAATGGAAAGTCCATCTCCATCTTCCAGGAGCGAGATCCCGCCAACATCAAATGGGGTGATGCTGGTGCTGAGTATGTTGTGGAGCCCACTGGTGTCTTCACTACCATGGAGAAGGCTGGGGCTCACTTGAAGGGTGTAGCCAAGAGGGTCATCATTTCTGCCCCTCCTGTGGATGCCCTCATGTTTGTGATGGGTGTGAACCATGACAAATATGACAACTCCTTCAAGATTGTCAGCAATGCCTCCTACACCATCAACTGCTTGGCCCCCCTGGCCAAGGTCATCCATGACAACTTTGGCATCGTGGAGGGACTCATGACCACAGTCCATGCCATCACCACCACCCAGAAGACCGTGGATAACCCCTCTGGAAAGCTGTGGTAGATGGCTAAGAGGCTTCCCAGGACATCATCCCTGCTTCTACTGATGCTGTCAAGGCTATAGGCAAAGTCATCCCTGAGCTGAATGGAAAGCTCACTGGCATGGCCATCTTTGTCCCCACCCCCAATGTGGCGGTTGTGGATCTGGCCTGCTGACCAGAGAAAGCTGCCAAATACAGTGACATCAAGAAGGTAGTGAAGCAGGCATCAGAGGGCCCTCTCAAGGGCATACTGAGGATCAGGTTGTCTCCTGTGACAGTGACACCCACTCCTCCACTTTTGATGCTGGGGCTAGCATTGCCCTCAATGACCACTCTGTCAAGCTCATTTCCTGATATGACAATGAATTTGGCTACAGGGTGGTGGACCTTATGGTCCACATGGCCTCCAAGGAGTAAGAAAGGCCCTCAGCTGCTGGGGAGTCCTTGCCCCAAATCGATCCCTCAATACACTGAGAACCTCCTGACCTCCACAGTTTCCATCCTGGACCCCCTGAAGAAGGGGAGAGGCTTAGGTAGCCCTACCTTATCATGCATCATCAATAAAGTTTACTGTATCTGCCCCAAAATTGGGGGAGTAATGGAAACCCTTGAATTTGTAGCCAGTTGGTCATAAGTGTGGGTGGCCTAGGAACCCCAGAGTTTGCACCTGGTGTCTGAAGTGAGGCCAGTTTTGTAGAGAACTGTGCCCTGAACCTGTAAAGTTGGACTTAACTCTGGGTAGTTAGTATTAGAATTGCATTGCAGACATTACTCTGTGAACTCTAGAATGATAGAGCCAAAAGGAAAACCTTATTAACAATCACAAAAGTATATCAAGTCAATTGAAAGATAGAAACCAGAGCTGCAGAAACTTGAATCTAATTCTCCTTCCATTAGAACAGGCTCCTTCTGTGAGATTCAGCAAGTAAGCTACATCTGAGCTTGGTTTCTTCATGTTCAAAATAGAAATCGATTCTGTAAATCAAGGGTTGGCAAACTTTTTCTGTAGAGTCAAGTAGTAAATATTTTAGGCTTTGCACACCATGCAGTCCCTCTCTCTCTCTCTCTCTCTCTCTCTCTCTCTCTCTCTCTCTGTTGTTTGTTTATTTGTTTGTCTAAGACATAAGTCTTAAAATGTAGAAGCCATTTCTCACTCACAGGCTAGATCGGGCCCATCCATAGGCCATAGTTTGCTGACTCCTTATATAAACAAAGTTCTTTCACAATTAACAACCAGATTATATGCCAACTCCAATCTCAAGGAAATATTAGATTAAAAATGTCTTCAAATCAATAAGACATGACATAAAATTCCTAGAAAATAGGTGTTCAGAAGTTGGTTATATGTTTTTCCTAATTTATTTAAATACAAAAAGTATGTTAGGTAGTTTCCTCTTTGCACTCAGAAAATTTTGCAGGAAAACAGTATAACCATCATGGAGCTTTGTGACAGAGGCCTATGTACATACACATACACACACAGACTTTCAAGCTCAACTCTGGTGTCTACCTGGCATTTATGTTTCATAATCCTTCAGAACACAGGCACAGATAGTCCAGTGGCTGGCCAAGCACTTGGGCTATTTCTCTAATCAAATACACACAATGAAAATGCTGTACAAATGCAAAATGTGATTATTCTAGCTCTGGAAGACATGATTTGGAGGTCTTTTCTAGACCCCCACTTTGCACAAATCACAGTCAGCACAGGTGTGAATAAGAAGACAAAGAAACTAAGAAAGGGTTTGAAAAAGCAGCTATATTGAAATAAAGCTGCGCATGTTTCAAATTATCTAGCTACCTAGATCAAACAAGTTACCATAAGAAGACATTTTAAGCTATAATATCTGAAAATAATTGTGCTAGAACAGTGCATGTTGGCATCTTAGTTGGCCTCAGTAACTGTGACGATGAGATAAACTTTCTGATTTGAATTTTACTATCAGCTTCTAAGAATAACTTTCAGTCAGAGTTTTGAAAAAAAAGTTATCTTAAGCAAAAGTTTAAAAGTCAAAAGCAAATGATCTAAAAAACTTGATCTGTTTTATAGGAAGATAAAAATTACTAAAGTCGAGAGAAACCAAGATGGCGGCATAGGTAAACACCGGAAATTGCTGCTTCGCACAACCACTTCAAAAATACAACTAAAAGACAAAATGGACATCATCCAGAACCACAGGAAGGCTGGCTGAGTGGAAATTCTACAACTAGGAGGAAAGAGAAAAGCACACTGAGACTCAGAGGAGGTGCGGTGTGGAAGTAAAGAGCAGAGGTACGGAGGCGCACGCTGAAAGGGCTGGCAACTGAGGGTGCGGCACACATGGAGAGGGCTGGCAGCTGAGGATGCGGCGCACCTGGAGAGGGCTGGCAGCTGAGGACGAGGCCCACGTGGAGAGGGCTGGAAACTGAGAACAAGGTTGACTTTTTCAATCGGGAGGGAGTTTCAAGCTCCCGACTGCTCTGAACTCGTTCCGGGTGAGTCTCTGGGGACCAGACTCATACGGGAAGAAACTGGACTGTCTGGCATCGGGCAGAACTGGAGGGTGGCTTTCTCTCAGAGGTGTTTGCAGCGATTACCAGGACACTGAGACGAGGGGCCTCTTAGGGTAAGACTGGGAAGCAGCCATAGCTGCTTGTTCTGCCCTGTTGATCCCCTGAGACCCC
>NW_005358092.1:1124017-1125946 GCF_000412655.1 Myotis brandtii
GAAGAAGAAAAAGGTAAAGATACAAATTATGAACAACAAATACACATCTATCAACAAGTGAATCTAAAAAAATCAAGTGAATAAAAAATCTGATGAACAGAATAAACTGGTGAATATAATAGAATCAGGGGCATAGAAATGGAATGGACTGACTATTCTCGGGGGGTGGAAAGGGGTGTGGGGGTGCGGGAAGAGACTGGACAAAAATCGTACACCTATGGATGAGGACAGTGGTGGATTAAGGGCAGAGGATGGGGTGGGAACTGGGTGGAGGGGAGCTATGGGGGGAAAAAAGAGAAACAACTGTAATAATCTGAACAATAAAGATTTTTTTAAAAAATTACTAAAGTCAATTCCCCAATAAAGAATTCCTTGAAAGGAATATAAGATGTATCTACATGAAATATACAACAATTAATCCTCAACAGAACCTCGTTCTAGGTAATGCATTGGCCTAATTCAGTACTCTCACTGTCCCCACTATTATGGATATACACATCTGTCACATGGCTGATCCCTTAGGTGAAAAATTCAGACTTACAATAAATATAAAGCTACTGAATTCTATGAAACCCTCACACACCTCATACAATGAACTCATCACAGCTACTATACCAGATGTGACAATGAACTCAAGTCTAATCCAAAGTCATAATCCCACCTCCAACTTGATGAAATATAAGAACAAATCTCTTAATCTTCCTGACCCAAGGACTAATATGCTCTCCTGAGAAGTATTAGATATAGCTAACAAAGATACTATAAACTTTACTAAAGATTCTATTAGTGTATTAACTCATATGGCTGTAGTTGTCAAATGAAAAAGTTACAGTACCAAAGAGTAATTGTTAAATATCTAAACATCAGCTACTACAATGCCTCAAAGCATACACAACCCTCTTTTCATCAAGAGTCATTTTTCTCGTGTTGGCCAGGTAGTTCAGTTGGTTAGAGGGTCATCCCCATAAGCCAAAGTTGCAGGTTTGATCCCTGGTCATACAAGAATCAACTAATGAATGAATAAATAAGTGGAAAAAAAAAAAGATGTTTCTCTCTCTCTCTCTCTCTCTCTCTCTCTCTCTCTCTCAAAATTAATAAACAAAAAAGTTTTTTAAGGAGAGTCCTTTTTCCCAAGTGTCTCTGTATTTACTCACTTTATATTCCAACAAGCAGTTCTTTTAACTGGCCCACTTATAAGACTCAATTTTGTGTTGCAGATCACAAGGGCCACCCATGTCCACCATTCCCTTCTAACCATATTATTCCTATAACTCATAATTCTAAATCAAATCCCATAATTTCCTTGCACGCGCGCGCGCACGCACACACACACACACACACACACACACACACACAAGTTACTTACATATTGCATTAACTAACACAAAGAACTTTTCCTATTGTGTGTCACAGTTAATATTGAAAAGTCTTTATTATGTTAAGGTTGCTCTCAAATTTTTATCATTGAGAGAAACTGTATGGCAAGGATCCTGTCTATTACCCAAACGAGTAGAAACATCCCCAGACTATAGTAATGGTAAATATGTACAGTAATGAAGAACCCATACGATTGTCAGCTGATTTCTCAACAGAAACTGTAGACCAGAAGGGAGTGGCAAGAAATATTCAAAGTGATGAATAGCAAGAACCTACAACCAAGATTACTTTATCCAGCCAAAGCTATCAATTCAGAATTGAAGGTCAGATAAAGAGCTTCACTGATAAGAAAAAGCTAAAGGAGTTTATCACCACCAAACCAGTATTATATGAAATGCTGAAAGGTATTCTTTAAAAAGAGGAAGAAGAAAAGGGTAAAGATAAAAATTATGAACAACAAATACATATCTATCAACAAGTGAATCTAAAAATCAAGTGAATAAAAAATCTGATGAACAGAGTAAACTGGTGAATATAATAGAATCAGGGGCA
>NW_005358092.1:1126229-1131496 GCF_000412655.1 Myotis brandtii
TAAAAAGTATATACTGTCTTAATAATTTTTATATTTATTACATGTTGAAATATTTGGTATATACTAATATTAAATGAAATATACTATTAAAGTACAAATATGCTCACATTATATGTCTATTTGGCAGCACTGGATTAACAGTTATAACTTCATTATTAATAATTATCTTACCCCTCATCTGCTTCTTACCTGTCGACATCCCCCACAGCCCTCCCAACCCTCATTAAACCTACAGCTTGTATCTAAAGAAGAAAAAGTAATTTCAATACCAGCTGCAGGAACATTTAACAGGGAAGATAGACCTATACCCAAATCATGGCATTCTCAGCTGTACTCACTCCACGTAGCCATAACAGCCCTCTGGCAAACTCTCCATCCAGCTGTGATTTAGGAAACAAATGTTTATAGAGAAATCCAAGAGAATATATTAAAGTTTTTCACTAAAATCAACTTTTCTAATAAAAGAACTTTAGTCCTGCCTTAGAGTAAAATACATATTTAGTTTATCCTTGTTTCTAATAAGATTAACAAACTAGATTCACCCCTGCCTCAGATTAGACACAAATAGAGGCGGGTGGGGAATTGCTACAGTCAGTGACACTAGTCAGAAGTGACAGCTCACAGCAAGAAAGGGCACACACAAGCACAACAATTCTTAAAGGTCATAGATTAGAGCAGGGGTCCTCAAACTTCGGCCCACATGCAAATACAAATATTGTATTTGTTCCCGTTTTGGTTTTTTACTTCAAAATAAGATATGTGCAGTGTGCATAGGAATTTGTTCATAGTTTTTTTTTAAACTATAGTCCGGCCCTCCAACGGTCTGAGGGACAGTGAACTGGCCCCCTGTTTAAAAAGTTTGAGGACCCCTGGATTAGAGAGAGCACACAGCCCTCAAACCCAGCAACAGACAGCCCTAAGTAAACACAAAATAATCACTTATGTTCACACTAGAGGCCCGGTGCAGGAATTCATGCACCAGTGGGATCCCTCGGCCTAGCCTGCGGTATCGGGCCGAAACTGGTTCTCTGACATCCCCCAAAGGGTCCTGGATTGTGAGAGGGTGCAGGCCAGGCCAAGGGACCCTGCTGGTGCATGGTCGGGGCCAGGGAGAGACGCAGGGGGTTGGCCAGCCGGGGAGGGATCACAGGAGGGCTCCAGGGAGTGTCCAGCCCTTCTTGCTCAGTCCTGATCAGCCAGACCCCAGCAGCAAGCTAACCTACTGATTGGAGCATCTGCCCCCTGGTGGTCAGTGCAGGTCATAGCGACTGGTTGAGCGACCTTAGCATATCATTAGCATATTACACTTTGATTGGTTGAACAGCCAACCAGAGGACCAGACACTGGTTGAGCGGCCTTAGCATATCATTAGCATATTACACTTTGATTGGTTGAACAGCCGACCAGAGGACCAGACACTTAGCATATTAGGCTTTTATTATACAGGATTGCCTTTTTGCGTCATTAAAAGTTTGTATAACTCTCTGGCTGGGTGGCTCAGTTGGTTAAAGAATTGTCCCATGCACCAAAAGGGTTGCGGGTTCCATTCCCTGTCAGGCCGCATACCTAGGTCGCTGGTTCAATCTCCGGTTGGGGCAAGTATGGAAGGCAGCCAATTGATGTTTTTCTCTCACATCGATGTTTCTCTCTCTCTCTAAAAATTAATAAAATAAAAAGTTTTTATAACATTTTCTGAGGGGCCCCAAAAATAGCTTTGCTCCAAGTTATTTTTAATTCAAAAGTTTCCTATTATGTTTTTGTAAATTAACATTTAATTTATCAAAACTGCATTTTTAAGCATCAGCCTTAAATATGAATTTAACATCTATTGATCAAGCTAAAGAAGATATTTTCTGTTTTAAATACTTGGGATCTTCCTGGAAACATAAAATTTCTAAAGCAATATAGTGTATCTTAAAGACATCTGTGTCCATGAATGCTTTTATAGATGGTGAATTGATACTATATACTTAATACAAACTTAAATAGGATAGCAATCTTTTTTAAAAAAAAATATGTTTTTATTGATTTTAGAGAGAGAGGAAGGAAGAAGGAGGGAGGCAGAGAGAGAAACATCTATCAGCTGCCTCCCACATGCCCCCTGGGGATTGAGCCAGCAACCAGGGCATGTCCCCTGACCGGAAAGGCGAACTTTTTTACAAACACACTATATCAATATTTGATTTACACAAAAATACTATAACTATAAAAACCAATCATAAGTTTTTAAGGAGGAAAAAAGCACCTAAATAGAATTGAATTATTTTAGTAAAGAAAAAAAATCAAGATGATACTTTATAGCACCTAAAGAATAAAGTATAACTCCTCCTACTGTACTTTTAGCCCTTGATGGTGGGAAGATGCCAGAGGTATGCAGGCAGCAGTCACCTATTTTTCCATTCCACGTGTCACAATGATCTCTTCTGTGACTAACATTTAGCGAGGTTGTAAACTTCCACTCTCTAAGTTCTCCAGCTAAAACCAATGGACTTCCTTATATTCATGAAGATTGCTTATAGCAAAGGATATCTTCTCCTTTTAAACTACATTAGAATTTTGAAAACTGAACCCAGCATGATACGTGTGTTTTGGTATAAGGTGACTTTCCACTACTGTAATAACAACCCAAGTTAGATGATATCCAAGCAACTGGCTCCCTCAAACTGTATCACGGTAAGCCTCGAAAGTCACAGCTAGTTTAGAAGGCAAAAAAAGCACACAACAATAAAAAAGGAAATATACATTGAAATGAGGTTATCTTACTTTGAAAATTGACAGTTTAAATACACGAATTGGGATTTCTGTTTCAGACCATAAAGGGTATAAGGAAGTCCAGACTAGCATGCTTCCACTAGAACAATTAGAAATATGGACAAAATAAAGTAACAATTGTGTTTTTATATCAAACAACAGGTAGTATGGAAAAGTAACTCTGGAGAGAAAAGAAAAAAACAAGGCGTACCCTATGGTCATATCATCTTTCTACCTGAAAACAATTTCTGGACAAAACTGCAAACAGATGCTTGAGTGATTAAGATTGACATTGACAGACAGGCAAAACTCCCCCTCCATAAAACCTGGCAGTCTCACCAAATTGAGGTGACAGAGATCTCAGTATGAGGGGGCTGAAATGCTGAGAATTTACAGAGCAGGAAGTGAGGAGGGGAGCTATGCAAAACATAAGCTCCACAAATTTGCATAGGGACCACCATGGATCTTTGGCTAAACTCCAATCTGTACATATAAAGGCAAAACTCATCAAGGACAGAAAAAGAATAATTACCAAGGAACAGTAAGAGCAACAATTTCCAGAGTTCACACAAAGCCAGGAAATTGTTCGAGTTCCCATGATCCAAAGAGACTTCATTAACTAGATTGGGAACCATGCCTTGGCTGTGGGACTAAAATAGACCTATAGGAAAGGCTACTCTAGACCCAACACTTAATAGCTTTAAAACTAGCCTCAGTAGGATTCAACTAAACTACAACTAAATAAGCCAGAACAAAGTCCAAAACTCCTGACAGGAATTAACAAAAGCAAACACTCAATCCACAATGTATAGCATTCAATAACAACTATTAGACATGAAAAGAAACAGAAAACCCATATGAAATGGATGATCCTTAGCCAGGAAAAACATTAGGTGATAGGAAGATCCATAACTTAAGAGATGTGTAATTACTAGCCAAGGATGTTAAAATAATATTAGTAGATTTGATATGTTCAAGGAGTCACAGGGAGGAAAAGAATATAGAAAAGAAATAGGAGACATATAAAAAGAAGCAAATGGAATTTCTAGAGATGAAAACTAGAATACCTAAAAATGAAAACGATACTGGGTGGGATTAAAAGCATATAGGGATAGAAGAAAAACTGGCGGCTGAATAGGCAGATGTGTCATGCACCTCATCCCAGGCCCAGACTAGAAATACAACTAAAATCAGAGAACATCCACCCGGAATTAACAAATTAGGCCCAGCTGAGGAGGGAACTTATAGCAAGTGTGGACAAAAGGGGCCACATATTAACCTGACAAGCTCAGGGAAGGCCTGCATGGCAGTCTTACAAACTCAAAGATCCTAAAGGAACCACAAAGGATGGTTTGAAATTAAACTTTAACTAAAAGTAGTTAGGGTGGGTAGTCACCTCCTAGGCCGGTATCTTCCCTGACAAGGTCAACCTTTACTTTAACTGAGCTTATTGTCTTTTTGCATCTATGATAACATATCATTGAAATGTCAGGGTAACTGTAACTTCCCTTTTTTTCCAGACACCTAAGGGCACAATCAAATGCCCTGGGCACCAGGACAGATACCACAAATTCCTTCATTGTTATTGTTATGTTAATTGTTGACTGTTCACAATCCTGTACCCACCTAAATAAAAGATGTGTCTATCACTACTTTTTATCCAATCCCAGACGTTTCCCGCTTTGCTTTCTCCCACCTCTCTAATCTATCACCAATGGATTTCATGTAACCCACCTATGTCTCCTTCTTTGATTGCAATGTATAAAAATAGGTGGAAAACCGCCATTCTCTGAAGCATTATCCCAATCCGTTGAGATTCTGCTTCCCAGCAATTGTCGACAGTTTGGTTCGAATAAACTCACAGAAATTCTTTACAGATTTGATTGTTTTTACGGTAACACAAGGAAGGACAGAAGACACCTAGAGACCAGTAGGAAGGGTGGCGAGGGCTCGAGAGGCAGAAGAGGAAGCTGCGTTACGGGAGTATCAGTTTCCTCAGAAAAACAGAAGCCTGGCCAAGGCTGAGCACTAGAGCCCATCCCTTGGTGGCAGGCATAACATGCAACTGTGAAAAGGAAAAGCTGCAGGGTTACTTGCTGCCCGGTAGTCTGGACCTGAGTGTAAAAGCAAAGAGTCCTTTATATTTCAAGCTAGCTTGAGCTCCCCGTCCACCACACTCACCGACACAACGGCAAGCCAAGTGGCCGAGAGAGCCAGAACCCCACATAGAGACGGGTTTTATAGGGGGGGGTTGGAGTAAGGGGAGGAGAAAGGACTGTGCTCTGCCGATTGGCTAGGCGCAAGTTGGTGTCTTGTTCCTGGGTGTGGCTAGCAGAGTCTTAGACTTCCGGGAAGAAGCTCCTTGCCAAGCATGTGGCCAAGGTAAGATGGAGGACGTAGCCCTTACCCTGGGGCAAGATGGAGGGCCTAGCCCTCGCCCTTTCACTGAGACCACAGCCAAGAAAGGCTGCAGCGGGAAAGGTGGCCCCAACAAAAGGCTGCACCTAGAGGGGAAA
>NW_005358092.1:1131548-1144152 GCF_000412655.1 Myotis brandtii
AGTTTCTTTGTAGTTTTTGTTTTGTCTTTGTTTTTACTCTCTAAACCCAGAACACAGGACTTGTCAGTTGCAATCACTTTCCCTAGGCTTTGGCGCAGGGAGGGAGGCACAGAATTGAGGTGCCTGAGGAGACGCTGGGGAAGGAAGCAGGGCAGGGAGACGTGGTCAAGAGTTCTGCATTGGGACCTTCTTAGGCTTCCAAACCTAAAGGACCATTTCTCCCCAGAGAAGCTAGTCCCTCTTAGTAGCCTCAGGGCAGGTGATACAGCCTGCCACACCTTGCATTTTGAGCTTTACAGGGGAAACAAAGGCAGAGAGGCCAGTTTAAGGGTCTGAATAGTCCCAAGGAGCCCTCAGTGGCTGGATTGGAAGAGGGGCCTTCCACCCCGCTAGTCTGGGATCCAGACTGATAAAAACTCCAGGTTGTCAGCCAACCCCATTGGTCTCCATAGAAGGATCTCTGTCCAGCCAAGGCCAGAGTACTATTTTGGGCCACTTGCAGAGGAGTAGCTCTGGGACAGGAAAAAACACACATCTCATTCCCTTAAATCAAACCAGCACCAACCCCACCTAAATCCTTGTCAGAAACAGATGCTTGATTGACATCTGACAAACAGGCAAAAAGGGCAGATTGGCCCCGCCTGCTTGCAGCCAAGGCCTGTGGAGAAGACACAAGCAGAGGACCAGTGGATCACTTGGAGCTTCAAGCAGGTGCTAAAAGCCAAAGGCAGTGCCTGACAGTGGTCAGCACTAAGTGCCTAAGAGGAAGCCCAGAACTGGCAAGCAGACAGAAGAGTGGGCTCCTAAACCAGCTTCCCTGGGGCATTAAACTCGGCTGAAGCAAACGACAGTTACTTTTTTATTTTTTTATTTACTTTCATTTTATTTTTTGTGCCTTTTTCTTCCTCTCTTCTCGTCTTTCCTCCCATTTTTCTTCTCCTTTCTCTGTTTTAGTTTTTCTCTTTCCTTCCTTTTCCCCTCTTAAAAAATTTATCTTATTTATCTACTTTATTGATGTGTCATTATTCTAGTCTGTTGATTTATTCATATATCTAATTTCCTCTTCCCTGCTCCTTCTCCATTTTCTCTTTTCTTTTTTTTCACTACTCAATTTTTCTTTCTCTCTCCTCTTGCTCTTTGCTTCTAATTTTTTAATTTGTTTCACTTCCTAAATTTAGGCCTATCTGCTTTCTCCTCTATTCTCCTTTTCAAAATAAATTTTTTTTTCTTCTTGTCTTTTCATTTCTTTTCTCCCCCTCTATTCTAAACCCTGGGGCTTCCCCTATTCCTCCAATTCCTCAACCTTATTTTATTTATTTAAGCTCTGCATCTACAGAGCCTGTTCTCCCTCCCGCCCCCCCAAACACACACACACACTTTTTCTGAGTGTTTTTGTTTGTGCTTTTCAGTTTGTTTGTGAAAGGGCGAGGGCTACACCCTCCATCTTGCCCCAGGGTAAGGGCTACGCCCTCCATCTTGCCCCAGGGTAAGTGCTCCATCTTACCTTGGCCATGTGCTTGGCAAGGAGCTTCTTCCCGGAAGTCTAAGCCTCTGCTAGCCACACCCAGGAACAAGACACCGACTTGCGCCTGGCCAATCGGCAAGGCCACAGCCCTTTCTCCTCCCCTTACTCCAACCCCCTATAAAACCCCTCTCCACACAGAGTTCGCTCTCTCTGCTTCCTGTCGCTGCGTCGACAAGGTGGGGGAGCCGAGCTAGCTCGAATAAAGACTCTTATGCTTTTGCATCGGACTGGCTGGCTCCCTGATGTGGTTTCTTGGGGATCCTGAAATCTGGGCATAACATTTGTTTTGTTGTGTTTTCTCCCCATATTCGTTCTTTTTTTTTCTCTCTATCATTCTTGCTCTCTTCTCTTTCCTAATTCTCTCTTCCCTAATGGTCACTTTTGTTTGGATTATAGGTATATTGTGAACATTTGTGTTCTGTTCCTTCTGTGTCATGTCTTGTCATGTTGTATTTTGTGCTGTTTGGACAGCACCTCCACAATGACTGGCACAAAGTGGTATTGAGCGAGCCACATAATCAGATACCCTGAGAGGAAACTCCATTCACGAAAGGGACAATAACATTCAAGACCCAACTACATCAGGAGAACCCAAATATATCAAGTAGGGGGCCTCTGTAGAACACCCAGCCCAGGAGAACTGAGAGACTGCACCACTGGGTCCCACAGAACATCTACTACATAAGATCAATTCAAAAAATCTGGTAGGATAGCAGTTTCATCTAACAAAATAGAAACAATTACAAAGGAACAGCAAAAATGGGGATACAAAGAAACAACCCACAAATAAAATAAAAGAAGGAATCACCAGAAAATGAACTAAATGAAATAGAAGCAAGCAATTTGTCAGAGAAAATTCAGAGTAATGGTTATAAGGATGCTTAAATGTCTGGATGACAAATTCACCAATATGTGTAAGAATCAAGAGAAAATGAAGAATGACATAACTGCAATAAAGAGCACAATGGAAGGTTTCAACAGTAGACTAGAAGAAGCTCAGGACAGAATCAGTGAGTTAGAAGACAAGGTAGAAAAACACCCAAACAGAGCAGCAACTGGAAAAAGAATTAAAAAGCAGGAGGAAATTCTAAGGGAGCTTTGGGACAACATGAAATGAAAAAACAGCCACATCATAGGGGTGCCTGAAGGAGAGGAAGTTGAGCAAGGAATAGAAAACCTGTTTGAAGAAATAATGAAAGAAAATTTCCTCAACTTTGGGAAGAAAAAAGTCAAACAAGTCCAAGAAGCACCGAGAGTCCCAAACAAGATGAACCCAAAAAGACCCACACCAAGACACACCCTAATTAAATTGGCAAATGTAAAAGACAAAGAAGTATCTTAAAGGCTGCCACAGAGAGACAGAAAGTTACCTACAAGGGATCTCCCACTAGACTCTCAAGTGATTTCTCAACAGAAACACATGAGGCAAGAAGGGAATGGAATGAAGTATACAAAGTGATGCAAAGCAAGGAACTGAATCTAAGAACACTCTATCCAACCAGGCTATCATTCAAAATTGAAGGTGAAATCAGGAGTTTCTCAGATGGAAAAAAAAAGGGGGGGTGGCTAACGGAGTTTATTACCAGCAAACCAGCAATGCAAGAAATGCTAAAGGGACTGTTGTAAAAAGAAGAAATAGATAGGGAAGAAGGAACACAGGCATAAAGAATAAAAATGGCAAGAAACAGCTACCTATCCTATATAATAAAAGCCTAATATGCTAAGTATATAGTCATCCTGTCAGCCGTTAAACCAATCAAAGCATAATATGCTAATGATATGCTAAGGCCGCTCAACCACTGGCTATGACGTGCACTGACCACCAGGGGGCAGTCGACCGGTCAACCAGTCACTATGACGTGCACTGACCATGAGAGGGCAGATGCTCCGATCGGTAGGTTAGCTTGCTGCTGGGGTCTGGCTGATCGGGACTGAGCTAGACAGGCCAGACATGCCCTGGAGCCCTCCCACAATCTCTCCCTGGCTGGCCAACCTCCCCCATCCCTCCCCATCCCCGATTGTGCACCAGTGGGGTCCCTCAGCCTGGCCTATGCCCTCTCACAATCCGGGACCCCCTCAGGGGATGTCGGAGACCCAGTTTCGGCCCGATCCCTCAAGCCAGGCCGAGGGACCCCACTGGTGCATGAATTAGTGCACCAGGCCTCTAGTCAATAATAATCTTAAAGATAAATGAATTAAATGCTCCAATCAAAAGACATAGGTAGCTGAAAAGATAAGAAAACATGATCCATACATATGCTGTCTACAAGAGATCCACTTTAGAACAAGGGGCTCACACAGACTAAAAGTGAAGGGATGTAAAAAAAATTTACAGGCAAGTGCAAATGAAAAAAAAAAGCTGAGCAATACTTATATCTGACAAAATAGACCTCAAAGTGAAGGCCATAACAAGTGATAACAAAGGCCAACTCATAATACTAAAGAGATCAATACAACATGAGTCTATAACTCTGATAAACATATATGCACCCAATACAGGAGCATCTATAAAAAAAACTTCTAGAGAATATCAAGGGAGAGATCAACAGAGATACAATCATAATAGGGGACTTTAATATACACTGACATCACTAGATAAATCTTCTAGACAGAAAGTCAACAAGAAAACAGAAATCCTAAATGACACTCTAGAACAAACAGAACTAATTGACATCTTCAGAACATTCCACCCCAAAGCTACAGAATATACAGTCTTCTCAAGTGCACATGGGACATTTTCAAAAGTAGACCACATGTAAGGACATAAGCTAAGTCTCTACAAATTTAAAAAGACTGAAATCACATCAAGCATCTTCTCAGACCACAATGGCATAAAATTAGAAATCAGCTACAATAAAAAAGCTCAAAAACAATCAAATACATGAAGGCGAAACAGCATGCTATTAAACAATGAATGGTTACCAAAGAGATCAAAGAAGAAATAAAAATCATCCTCTAGAAACAAATGAAAATGAACACACAACAACCCAAAATCTATGGAACACAGTGAAAGCAGTCCTAAGAGGGATTTTCATAGCACTACAGGCCTACCTCAAAAAAACAAGAAAAACTAATAATAACTTATCTAACACTACAATTTAAAGAATTAGAAAGAGAACAAGAAAATCCCAGAACAAATAGAAGGAAGGAAATAAGGATCAGAACAGAAATAAATGACATAGAGACCTCAAAAATACAAAAGATCAATAACACCAAGACCTGATTCTTCAAAAGAATACACAAGATTGATGGACCTCTAGCCAAGCTCACCAAGAAACAAAAAGAAAGGACCCAAGTAAATAAAATCAATAACGAAAGAGGTGAAGTAACAACTGACCCCACAGAAATACAAAGGATTGTGAAAAACATATTATGAATGACTTTATTCCAACAAACAGAACAACTTGGATGAAATGGACATATTCCTAGAAAAATATAACCTTCCAAAATTCAATCAGGAAGAATCAGAAAACCTGTATAGGCCAGTAACTACTGATGAAATTGAAGCAGTAACAAAAAACTTCCAACAAACAAAAGCCCTGGTCCAAAATGCTTCAAAGGGGAGTTTTACCAAACATTCAATGAAGAACTAACACCAATCCTCCTCAGACTATTCCAAAAAACTCAAGAGGAAGGAACACTTCCAAGTTCTTTCTA
Organism: Myotis brandtii; assembly: GCF_000412655.1. Classification (NCBI taxonomy): domain Eukaryota; kingdom Metazoa; phylum Chordata; class Mammalia; order Chiroptera; family Vespertilionidae; genus Myotis; species Myotis brandtii. Next base: position 1,136,731 of record NW_005358092.1, read on the forward strand.
TGGATCCAGCATTACCCTAATTCCAAAACCAGTTAAAGACACTACAAAGAAAGAGAATTACAGGCCAATATCCCTGATGAACATAGATACTAAAATCTTCAACAAAATATTAGCAAATCGCATCCAGCAATACATTAAAAAGATGATACATCATGACCAAGTGCGATTTATTCCAGGATGCAAGGTTGGTACAATATTCACAAATCAATAAATGTGATACAGTACATAAACAGATTGCAAGACAAAAAAATCACATGATCAGAGAGACAAAATGGCAGCAGAATAGACGAACATGTCCCTAGCCTTGTCCTGGAGCAGACAGAATGAGCAACTAAATTGAGTAACATCCACCCCAAATTGGTGAAGTAGACACAGCTGGTGAGATAATTCACAGCTGGGAAGGGCAGAGGACACCTGGAGAACGGTAAAATCAGGTATCTGGGCTGGGGAGAACTGCGGGACCTCTGAGCCCAGAAGGTCAGAGGGAAACGGTGCGGCACCAAGGCTGCATCCCTTGGGACAGGCGTAGCATCTGACTGTGGAAAGGATGTCCACAGGACTGCTGGTGGCAGGGGATTCTAGATCTGGGTCCACAGTCACGAGAGACTGAGCCCAAATGGGGCATTCTGGATGACTGCCCAGGCCGCGCCGTGCTGGGAAGAGAGGGGCTCACAGTGGCGCAGCTCTTTCCCTCTTTTTGGACTTTGCTTTTGTTGCTGAACCTATTTTGTAGGACCTTTCAAATACAGACACTCACCCATGGCTGAGGTGCAGGTGGAGGTGCGGACTTGTGGAGTCTGGGGAGAAGCTGGGGAGAGGAGAGGGTTCAGGAGAGGTGGCCGTGAGTCTGGCATGAGTCATACCTGATGTGCAGAACCTAGGCAGCCATTTTCTCCTTAAGAGATAGCCCCTTCCTGCAGTCTCCAGGCAACGAATACAGCCACACCCAGACTATACTGTGAGTGGCACAAAGTATACAAAAAAAAAATCTGAATAGTCCCTGAGAGTCCACAGGGACTGGCCTAAAGAGGCCTTCAGTCCCAGCAACAGGAAACTGAGAAGCTGCAGATAGTACAGAAGAGTGGGATTTTAAACCAGCCAAAGGAATGACACTTCACTTTTTCCTTTTATTATTACTTTGTTGTCTTTTTTTCTTTATTTTCCTTTTTTCGTTTGTTTCTTTATTTTCTATTTCTTTTTGCATTATCTCTTCAACATTCTAATTTATTTTATTTTTATCCTATTTTTAATCAATTTTTTTAATTTTATTATTATTATTATTATTATTATTATTATCTTTCTTCTTATCCACTCATCCTCTTTCTACTTCCTCTATACTGAACTGAGGTCCTCCCCATATTCATCCAATTCTTAACCTTACTTTCTGTATATAAGATTCTGTCTCCACCCTCTTTACTGGGTATTTGGTGTTTGTATGTTTTGGTTTATCTCTTTGTTCTCTGGTGTTTTCTCCCCAAATATATAATTTTTTTTAACTTTTTCTTCCTTTTTCTTCTTTTTCTTTTCTCTCATACCATTTTTTCTCTCTTTGATATCATTTGTGCTCTCTTTTCTCTCACCTAATTCTCTTTTCTCTAGTGGTCACTTACATAGAGGTTATTGGTCTAAGGAGTACATTTGTGTTTCGTTCCTTTTGTGTCATGTCATGTCGAGGTGAATTTTATCCTGTTTGGTCAATGTGCTAGAGAGCAAGCCACATAACCAGACACCCAGAGAGGAGACTCCATCCATTAACGCAGTGGTTCTCAACTTTGGCTACACATTTGAATCACCTGGGAATCTTTTAAATTTTAAATAGATTCCCAGGTGATTCTAATGTGCAGCCAAGGTTGAGAACCACTGCATTAAAGGGGCAATAACACTCCAGACCCAACTACAGAGGCAGGAAGAAGGCGGCAGTGAGGGAGAGAGTGTGAGTGAGGGAGCAAAAAAGGAGTGTGTGGTAATGTGAGGTGTGTGTGCGCGTATGTGAGTGAGGCACAGTTAGATCCCTCAGGACCTTCGGGGGCAGTCTAACCGGGCTCGCCTAACCATGCAGCCTCTGCTACCATTGCAAACAGTCCCAGAGTGGCCGGTTCTTCTGAAGAGACCTTGCCATTTTTAATGGGAGAGCTGCTGTGACTGGGAGCCCAGCCTCACTTCCATCCAGGGTGCCCTCAGATTACACCCAGGACTCTATAGACACCCTCGCCAGGGACCTGTTGCCTCAGCTGTGGTCCCACAATCACCAAGATTCCAGCCACCCAGGGTGCAGGCTCCTGTGAGTTCTGAAGCACGCTCCCCTCTGGCCTGCCAAATGCTTTAGCCCAGGGCACTGCAACCATGCAAGCAGCAGACACGTGAGCACCCCACCCCAGGCAGAGGAGCAGTAGCCTCAGGCGGCCTGCCCCTGTCCAAGGAGCAGCAGCTGTGTGAGCAGGTCCACCCCGTCTCAGGAACAGCAGCTGTGCGAGCAGCCTGCCCCCGTCCAAGAAGCAGCAACCGTGCAAGCAGCCTGCACCCATCAGAGGAGCAGCAGCTCCTGTGAGCAGCCCACCTCCATTTGAGAAGCAGCAGCTGCATGAGCAGCCTGCCCTGGTCTGAGGAGCATCCCACCCCCACCCGAAGAGCAGCAGCTGCACAAGCAGCCCACCCATGTCCAAGGAGCAGCAGTCCCACGCAGCCTGCCCCAATCCAAGGAGCAGGAGCCACACGAGCAGCCCACCCCCATCGGAGGAGCAGCAGCTGTGCTAGCAGCCTGCCCCCACCAGCCAGAGGAGCCACCACTGCTGCGAACAGCGCCCACCAGAGGAGCCACCGCCAACTGAGAATCAGCCACTGCTTGACCACCCGAGGAGCAGTCACCACCTCAGGAGCCACTGCCAACCAAGGAGCAGCCCCTCTATGACTCAACATCTAGATCCTACAGTGAGAGCAAAAATGGGTAGACAAAGGAACCCCCAAAGGAAAGAAAAGGAAGTGACAGAAAAGCACCTAAGTGAAACAGAGGCATGCAGTATGTCAGAAAAAGAATTCAGAATAAGGGTCATACAGTTCATAAGCTGGATGGATGAAAAAATCAACAAGAAATCAAGAAAAATCAAGAAGAAATAAACAGTGATATAGCTGCAATAAAAAAACACCATGGAAAGTTTCAACAGTAGACTAGAAGAAGCAGAGGACCGAATTAGCGAATTAGAAGACAGGAAAGCAAAACACACCCAAACTGAACTGCAATTAGAGAAAAAAATTAAAAGACAGGAGGAGAGCCTAAGGGAGCTTTGGAACAACATGAACCGAAGCAACATACGAATAATAGGGGTATTAGAATGACAGAAAAACAAGGGTTAGAAAATCTATTTGAAGAAATAATGTCAGAAAACTTCCCTGATGTGGGGAAGAAAAAAGCACACAAGCACAGAGAATCCCAAACAAGATGAAGCCAAAAAGACCCACACCAAGACATGTCATAATTACAATGGCAAACATTCAGGACAAAGAGAGAATCTTAAAGGCTGCAAGGGAGAGACAGAAAGTTACATACAATGGATCTTCCATTAGATTATCAAATGATTTCTCACAGGAAATACATCAGGCCAGAAAAGAATGGAAGGAAATTTACAAAGTGATGCAAAGCAAAGGACTGAATCCAAGAATACTCTATCCTGCAAGGCTATCATTCTAAATTGAAGGGGAAATAAGGAGCTTCACAGACAAAAAAAGGCTAAGGGAGTTTATCACTACCAAGCCAGCAATGCAAGAAATGCTAAAGGGACTGGTGTAAAAAAAGAAGAAATAAAAAGGGGAGAAAGAACAAAGGCACAAAACATAGAAATGGATACAAACAAGTACCTATCAATAATAACTTTAAACATAAATGGACTAAATGCTCCAATGAAAAGACATCGAGTGGCTGAATGGATAATAAAAAAAAATGACACATATATATGCTGTCTACAAGAAAACAACCTCAGAACAAGAGACTCACGCAGACTGGAAGTGAAGGGATAGAAAAATATCTTTCAGGCAAATGGAAATGAATTAAAAAAAGCTGGGGTAGCAATACTTAAATCTGACAAAACAAACCACAAAGTGAAGGCCATAACAAGAGATAAGGAAGCCACTTCATAATACTAAAAGGATCGATACAACAAGAGGATATAACCCTGATAAACATATATGCACCCAATGCAGGAGCACCCAAATACATAAAAAAAACTCCTGGAAGATATCAAGGGAGAGATCGACAACAATACAATCATAGTAGGGGACTTTAATACCCCACTGACATCACTAGATAAACCCTCTAGACAAAAAATCAGCAAAGAGACAGTAATCCTAAATGACTCACTAGATCAGAAGGACTTAATTGACATATTCAGAACATATCATCTCAAAGCCACAGAATATATGTTCTTCTCAAGTGCACATGGGACATTTTCAAAGATAGACCTCATATTTGGTCACAGGCAAAGTCTCTCCAAATTCAAGAAGACTGAAATCATATCAAGCATCTTCTCAGACCACAATGGCATAATATTAGAAATAAACTACAATAAAAAAATTAAAAAATTCAAACACTACCCTAACAGGTTTGGCTCAGGGGACAGAATGTCAGCCTGCGGACTAAAGGGTCCCAGGTTCGATTCTGGTCAAGGGCATGTACCTTGGTTGTGGGCATATCCCCAGTAAGGGGTGTGCAGGAGGCAGCTGATTGATGTTTCTCTCTCATCGATGTTTCTAACTCTACCCCTCTCCCTTCCTCTCTGCAAAAAATCAATAAAATATATTTAAAAATTTGAAACACTTGGAAGCTGAAAAGCATGCTATTAAACAATTATTGGGTTACCAAAGAGATCAAAGAAGAAATTTAAAAAATCCTGGAAATTAATGACAATGAAAACACAACAATCCAAAATCTATGGGACACAATGAAAGCAGTCCTGAGAGGGAAGTTTATAGCTCTACAGGCCTACCTCAAAAAACAAGAAAAAATGGTAGTAAATCATCTAACTCTACAACTCAAAGAATTAGAAAGAGAGCAACAAGAAAACCCCAGAGTGAGCAGAAGGAAGGAGATAATAAAGATTAGAGCAGAAATAAATGACATAGAGACCAAAAAAACAATACAGAAAATCAATGAAACCAAGAGCTGGTTCTTTGAAAGGATAAACAAGATCGACAAACCTCTAGCCAGGCTCACCAAAAAGCAAAGAGAGAGGACCCAAATAAACAAAATCAGAAACGATAGAGGCGAAATAACAACAGACCCCACAGAAATACAAATGATTGTTAAAAAATACTATGGACAGCTCTACTCCAACAAACTAGACAACCTGGAGGAAATGGACAAATTCCTAGAAAAATACAACATTCCAAAACTCAATCAGGAAGAATCTAAAAATCTCAATAGGCCAATAACTATGGAAGAAATTGAAGCAGTCATCAAAAAGCTCCCAGCAAACAAAAGCCCAGGACCAGACGGCTTCACAGGGGAGTTTTACCAAACATTCAAGGAAGAACTAAAACCTATCCTCCTCAGACTACTACAAAAAATCCAAGAGGAAGGAACACTTCCAAGCTCATTCTATGAAGCCAGCATCACCCTAATACCAAAACCAGGTAAAGACAACACAATGAAAGAGAATTACAGGCCAATATCCCTCATGAACATAGATGCCAAAATCCTCAACAAAATCTTAGCAAATCGGATCCAACAGTACATCAGAAGGATCATACACCATGACCAAGTAGGATTTATCCCAGGAATGCAAGGATGGTACAACATCCGTAAATCAATAAACGTAATACATCACATAAACAAATTGAAAGAAAAAAACCACATGGTCATATCAATTGATGCAGAAAAAGCATTCGACAAAATCCAACACCCATTTTTGATAAAAACTCTCAGCAAGGTGGGAATAGAAGGATCATACCTCAACATAATAAAAGCCATATATGACAAACCCACAGCCAACATCATACTCAATGGACAAAAACTAACACCATTTCCCCTAAAAACAGGAACAAGACAGGGATGCCCACTCTCACCACTCCTCTTCAACATAGTCCTGGAAGTATTAGCCATTGCAATTAGACAAGAAGAAGAAATAAAAGGCATCCAAATTGGAAAAGAGGAAGTAAAACTGTCCTTATTTGCAGACGACATGATATTATACATACAAAACCCTAGAGACTCCATCAAAAAACTACTAGACTTAATACATGAATTTGGCAATGTAGCAGGATACAAAATTAACCCCAAGAAATCTGAGGCATTTCTATACACCAATAGTGAACTTTCAGAAAGAGAGATTAGAAAAACAATCCCATTTACCATCGCACCAAAAAAATTAAGATACCTAGGAATAAACTTAACTAAAGAGGTAAAAGACCTCTACTCAGAAAACTACAGGACGTTAAAAAAAGAGATAGAGGAAGACATAAAGAGATGGAAGAACATACCATGTTCTTGGATTGGTAGAATCAACATCATTAAAATGTATTACATAGCCACTGTTCTCAAAACTGCCTGGTACTGGCACAAGAACACACATATAGATCAATGGAATAGAATAGAGAACCCAGAAATCGACCCAACCTATTATGCTCAATAAATATTTGACAAAGGAGGCCAGAGCCTACAATGAAGTCAAGACAGTCTCTTCAATAAATGGTGTTGGGAAAATTGGACAGATACATGCAAAAAAAATGAAACTAGACCACCAATTTACATCATACACAAAAATAAACTCAAAATGATAAAGGACTTAAACATAAGATGGGAAGCCATAAAAATATTAGAGGAATCCACAGGCAGCAAAATCTCAGACATATGCCAAAGCAATGTCTTCACCGATACAGCTCCTAGGGCAATGGAAACAAAAAGAGAAAATAAACAAACGGGACTACATCAAAATAGAAAGCTTTTGTACAGCAAAAGAAACCATCAACAAAACAACAAGAAAGCCCACTGCATGGGAGAACATATTTGCCAATGTTATCACCAGTAAGTGTTTTATCGCGAACATTTACAGGGAAATCATACAACTCAACAAAAGGAAGATAACCCAATCAAAAAATGGGCATCAGACCTAAATAGATACTTTTCGAAAGAAGACATAAGGAAGGCCAAGAGATATATGAAAACATACTCAAAGTCACTAATTATCCGAGAGATGGAAATCAAAACGACAATGCAGTACCATCTCACACTGGTCAGAATGGCTATCATCAACAAATCAACAAACGAGAAGTGCTGGCGAGGATGCGGAGAAAAAGGAACACTCGTGCACTGCTGGTGGGAATGCAGACTGGTGCAGACACTGTGGAGAACAATATGGAGGTTCCACAAAAAACTAAAAATGGAACTCCTATTTGACCCAGTGATTCCACTTCTAGGAATATATCCCAAGAAAC
>NW_005358092.1:1144503-1152494 GCF_000412655.1 Myotis brandtii
GATCAACCAAAGGACTTGTATGCATGCATATAAGCCTAACCAATGGACACAGACACCAGGGGGGTGAGGGCATGAGTGAGGGGGTAAGGGGCAATGGGGGGGAGGGAGATAAGGACACATATGTAATACCTTAATCCATAAAGATAAAAATTAAAAATAAAAAAAATAAATTCAATAGGAAAAAAATAATCACATGATCATATCAATCGAAGCAGAAAAAGTATTTGACAAAATACAACACCCTTTTTTGATAAAAACTCTCAGCAAAGTTGGAATACAGGGAACATACCTCAACATAATAAAGTCCATATATGACAAACCTTCAGCCAACATCATACTCAATGGGAAAACACTAAAACAATTTTCCCTAAGAACAGGAACAAGACAGGGATGCCCTCTTTCACCACTCTTGTTCAACATATTTCTGGAAGTCCTGGCCATAGCAATCACACAAGAAGAAATAAAAGGCATACAAATTGGAAAGGTGGAAGTAACACTCTCATTATTCACAGATGACATGACACTATACACAGAAAACTCTAAAGACTCCATCACAAAACTACTAGATTTAATAAATGAATTTAGAAATGTAGCAGGATACAAAATAAACACTCAAAAATCCATAGCATTTTTATACACCAATAGTGAACTCTCAGAAAGATAAACTAAAAGAACAATCCCATTTAACATTGCAAAAAAATAAATAAATAAAGATACCTAGGTGTAAACTTAACCAAAGAGGTAAAAGAACTGTACTCTGAAAACTACAGGACGTTGGAAAGGAGATAGAGGAAGATATAAACAAGTGGAAGAATATACCAGGTTTATGAATTGCTAGAATCAACATCATTAAAATGTCCATATTACCCAAAGCAATCTATAGATTCAATTCAATCCCTATTGAAATACTAACGTTATATCTCACAGAACTAGAACAAACACTCCAAAAATATATATGGAACCAAAAAAGACCCTGAATATCTGCAGTAATCTTGAGAAAGAAGAACCAAGTTGGAGGGGTCACAATAAAAGATATCAAGCTATATTACAAAGCCACTGTCCTCAAAACTGCCTGGTACTGGCACAAGAACAGGCTATATAGAGATCAATGGAACAGAACACAAATCGACCCAAGCCACTATGCTCAATTAATATTTGACAGAGGAGACAAGAGTATACATTGAAGCAGAGACAATCTCTTCAATAAATGGTGTTGGGAAAATTGGACAGATATATGCAAAAAAATGAAACAAGACCCCCACCTTACACCATACACAAGAATAAACTAAACTCAAAATGGGTAAAAGACTTAAATGTAAGATGGGAAACCATAAAAGTACTAGAAGAAACCATAGGCACCAAAAATCTCAGACATCTCTCATAGCAACAACATGTTTATGGATACATCCCCTAGGACAATGGTCGGCAAACCGCGGCTCACGAGCCACATGTGGCTCTTTGGCCCCTTGAGTGTGGCTCTTCCACAAAATACCACGTGCAGGTGCGCGCGTACAGTGCGATTGAAACTTCATAGCCCATGCGCAGAAGTCGGTTTTCAGCCTGGGCGAGTCTATTCTGAAGAAGTGGCTTTAGAAGAAGTGGGGGGTGTCGGTTGGGCAAGGAGAGACGCGGCGCAGGCAGGCCGCGGGATACGCAGCGCAGGGGAGTTGAGGATGGGAGAGTTGAAAGGGGTCGACCTCAGTGAACGTACCCCAATCAGATTGAGGACGTTTTTAACAAAGGCCAGCTTAGGAGTACCCTAATTAAGTTAATAACAATGTACCTACCTATATAGTTTAAGTTTAAAAAATTTGGCTCTCAAAAGAAATTTCAATCATTGTACTGTTGATATTTGGCTCTGTTGACTAATGAGTTTGCCTACCACTCCCCTAGGACAATGGAAACTAAGGAGAAAATAAATAAATGGGATTACATGAAAATAAAAAGCTTCTGCACAGCAACAGTAACCATCATCAAAATAACAAGAGAGCCACATACATGGGAGAACATATTTGCCAATGATACATTTGATAAGGGGTTAATCTCCAAAATATATAGGGAACTCATACAACTTAACAAAAGGAAGACAAACAATCCAATTAAAAAATGGGAAAAGGACCTAAATAGACATTTCTCCAAAGTGGACATACAAAAGGCCAAGAGACATATGAAAAAATGCTCAAAGTCACTAATCATCCAAGAGATGCAAATCAAAATGACAATGAGATATCACCTAAGACCTGTCAGAATGGCTATTAACAAATCAACAAATGACATGTGTTGGTGAGGTTGTGGAGAAAAGGGAACCCTAGTACACTGCTGGATGCATACTGGTACTGCCACTATAGAAAACAGTATGGACTCAAAAAATTAAAAACGAAACTCCAATTTTACCCATTCATTCCACTTCTAGGAATATATCCTAAGAAACCTGAAACACCAATCAGAAAGAATATATGCACCCCTATGTTCATAGCAGCACAATTTACAACAGCTAAGACTTAGAAACAGCCTAAGTGCCCATCAGCAGATGAGTCAATAAAAAAACTATGGTACATTTACACAATGGAATACTATGCAGCAATAAAAAAGAAAGAAATCTTACAATTTGCAACAGCATAGATGGACCTGGAGAGTATTATGCTGAGCAAAATAAGCCTGTCAGAGAAAGATGAGTATCACATGATCTCCCTTATATGTGGAATCTAATGAAACAAATAAACTGATGATCAAAAATAGACCCAGAGTCATAGAAGCATGAACAGACTGTTGAAACTCAGAGGGAAGGCAGGGGAGGGTGGGTGAGAAGAGATCAATCAATGAACTTGTATGCATATATGCATAATCTATGTACACAGACAATGGGGTGGTGAGGGCCTGGGAGCTGGGTGGGAGGATGAGAGCAGGCTAGAAGAGGTGAATGGGGGGAGGAGGGGAACCTATGTAATACTTTCAATAATAAAGATTTTTTAAAAAGAAAAAAAGGCATATTGGGTACTGCAAAGGAAAAAGAAATCTTGAATTTGAAGACATCAGACTAAAAACTATACAAACTGAAGCACTGAGAAAACAATATAAAGAGAACATCAGTGACCTATGAGACAATATCAAGGGAGTCTGATATCCTATATAAGAGGTGATATGCAAATTGACTGTCATGCCCTCACACAAGATGGCCACCCCATGTGGTCACAAGATGGCCGGCAGGGAAGGGTAATTAGGGGCAACCAGGCCATCAGGGAGAACAGTTAAGGGTGACCAGGTTGGCAGGGGAGGTCAGTTGGGGGCGACCAGGCCTGCAGGGGAGGGAGGGCAGTTGTACCATCATGCCCTCACAAAATGGCTGCCTATGACCAGGCCGGCAGGGGGTTAGTGAGGGACGACCAAACGACTGAACAGCAGGCTGCATGGGGCAACCAGGCTGGCGGGGGGGCAGTTAGTGGTGATCAGGCAGGCAGGCAGGTGAGCAGTTAGGAGTCAGCAGTCCCGGATTGTGAGAGGGATGTCCAACTGCCGGTTTAGGCCCGATCCCCGGCAGTCAGACATCCCCCAAGGGGTCCCGGATTGAAGTGGGTGCAGGCTGGGCTGAGGGGACCCCCCCCCTGCATGAATTTCATGCACCGGGCCTCTAGTACAAAATAATGTTGAATGTAAACTGTAATTGAAAACTAAAATGTAGCCCTGGCAAGTGTGGCTCAGTTGGTTGGGCATCGTCTTGTGCACCCAAAGGTTGCCAGTTCAATTCCCAGTTAGGATATATGCCCAGATTGCAGGTTCAATCTCTGGTAAGGGGAGTGCAGGAGGCAGCCAATTGATGTTTCCCTCTCATATCAATGTTTCTCTCTCTCTCCCTCTCCATTCCTCTCTCTAAAAATAAATAAAAATATTTTTTAAAGAAATTTTATAAAAACATCTATTCAGATATTTTGCCCACTTTTTAATCTGTTTGATTTGGGGTATTTTTTGCTACTGAGCTTTATAAGTTCTTTTGTCTAGGAGCTTACCCCCCTAGGTTTTCTTCTAGGAGTTTTATGGTTTCAAGTCTTATATTCAAGTCTTTAATCCATTTTGAGTTATTTTTTGTGTATGGTGTGAGATAGTGGTCCAGTTTCATTCTTTCACATGCGGCTGTCCAGTTTTCCCAGCACCATTTTTTGAAGAAACTATCCTTTCTACATTGTATATTCTTGGCTCCTTTGTTGTACATTAATTGGCTATATACGTATTTATTTCTGAGCTCTTTGTTATGTTCCATTGATCCATGTGTCTGTTTTTATGCCAATACCATACTGTTTTGATTACTATAACTTTGTTGTATTGTTAAAATCAAGTACTGTGATGCCTCCAGCTTTGTTCTTCTTTCTCAAGATTGATTTGACTACACAGGGTCTTTTGTGGCTCACAAGTTTTTAAAAATTGTTAACAGATAAATAAATATAATACAGTTGACCATTGAAAAACATGAGGGTTAGAGGCACCAACCCCCTCCACATATAATTTCTGACTTCCCCAAAACTTTACTACTAGCACTGTTGACCAGAAGCCTTACTGGTAATATAAATAGTCAATTAATACATATTTTATGTTTTATGTGTTATATTCTTTATTTCTACAATAAAGTAAGCTAAAGAAATTATTATTAAGAAAATCATTAAAAAATACATTTACTGGAAAAAAATCTACAAAGTTCAAACCCATGTTGTTCAAGGGTCAACTATAGTGTACTGTGGGATTTATACTTAGAAGTAAAATAGTGCAGAAGATAAGATGGGAATGAATAAAAAATACTGTAATAAGGTTTTATGTTGGACATAAAATACTGTATTGTTATGTGATCGTATAAAGTGAAAGAATACATATGGGAAATACTGGAACAACCACTAAAAATATAAAACAAAGAGCACAGAGTAGAGATAAAATAGAACACCTAAAATACACCATTAAAAGTAAAAAGTAAAATAAAATAAAATAAAATAAAATAAAGGCAATAAAAGAGGAAAGTAAGGTACAAAGAAGGGATTAAACAAGTAGCAAGTTGATAGATTTAAACCCAACCATATTGATAACCATATTAATTATAAGTAGTAAATACTCCAATTGAAAAGCAGAGATTGCCATATTGAATAAAAAAGCAAGTTCTAACTATATGCTGTCTATAAGAAATCCACCTGAAATATTAAACATAGATTAAATGGGATATGGAAAAGGTACCACGCAGACCATCAAAGGAAAGCTGGAATATAATAATATCAGAAAAAAACAGATTTGAAAACAAGATTATCACATTTCATAATGATAAATGGGTCAATTCACTAAGAGTACTAAATCCTAAATATTTACACATCTAATAACAGATATATAAAGCAAAACTAACAGATCTGCAAGAAGACATTGACAAAGCCACAGTTATACTTGGATACTTCAATATTTATTTCTCAGTAGTTGATATAACAAGGGGAAAGGAAATCAATAGTAATACAGAAGATGTGAACAACACTATAAAGCAACCTGACACAACTGACAGTTACAGAACACGCCACCCACCAAGTGAGGAGTACAGTACACGTGGGCCATTCAACAAGATAAACCACCAAGAAGTCTCGACACATTTAAAAGGATCGAAATTATATAAAAGATGTTCTCTGGCCATAATCAGAAATCAATAATGGAAACCTCTTTGGAAAATATCCCTATATTTGAAAATTAAACAACACGCTTGTAAACTGTAGGGTAAAAGAAGAAATCAAAAGGAAATCAGAAAATATTTTGAATCTTTATATTCAGTAAAGCTCTAGTTTGGGGCTGAGGGACAGGGTAGCAGTCTGAGAAGTAGATACATGAAAATATTTAAAACAAAAGTCTACCCTCATTTTTCTTGGGGTTATATAGGTGAAAGGTGAGTGATATATACATTTAAACAGAGAAATATGGGCTCTAGAATTGGCACAACTGCGAGAGGGCTTCCCTGCAAGACCACATTTTAAGGAGGAATTCCAACACAGGAGAAAAACTGGGGACAATTTTGGTAGAGCATGACTCCAGTGTGCAGTAATCTCCAACTTTACTAGCCATAAGAGTTGCACAACAGGTGCTACCCTCAAATATCATCATGTATTATAACATGTGAGACCACAGCTGCTACTTCCTTCAGCTGTTGGGTTATCACATTAGGAAAACCATGTAATAAAGACTTATAACAGAAAGCTCACAAAGGAAAGCTGAGGGGAAGTAGGGGAAGTTATAAGCCCAGCAATTTGTTAAGGAGAGAGGACAAGGGTTCTAAGTCCAAGTTAAACTCACTCTCAAATCATTATCTTCTTACTCTGGCCAATGGACCATATTCTTTCTAAACACTGAGCAAAATAAAGTTTAACTTTAAAATTTCTGTACTTAACAGGTTGCCAAAAGGGAACTCTTATGTCTCTGTCTTATCCTTTAATAAAGAAAACGTGTTTGAATTTGGCAGTTGTTTAAACGTAATGTTTTTCCCTTTCAAATAAGAGTGTCTAATTTGAGTTTATTTTATTGTGTTAACTGCATTGATGACTTTAAAATCATCCAAGATAGGCAAAATTTTCTTAAACAGAACTCAAAAAACTAATAGCCTTTAAAGTAAATTTGATCAATTTGACTTCATCAAAATTAAGAACTTCCATTCATTAAAAGATATTAGGAAAAGGAATAGGCAAGTCACAGGCTGGAAAAATATATTTGTAATACATGTATCTGACAAAAGAATTGTATCCAAAATAAATAAATAATTAAAAACAGTAACAAAATGTTAAAACAAAATAAGCAAAAGACTTAAACAGGTATTTCACAAGAGGATACCCAAATACCCAATGAGCAAACAAAAGATGCTCAACTTATTAGAGCAGTGATCTTCAACCGGTATGATGCAAGAATTTCTAAAACATGCAATACCTGACTATTAGTCAGGGCACTGAACTCTTTTCCCTTAGATTGTCAAATAAAAATTTTAAAAAATGACAACAGCCTGGCAGGCATGGCTCAGTGGTTGAGCATCGACCTATGAACCAGGAGGTCACGGTTTGATTCCTGGTCATGGCACATGTCTGGGTTGCAGGCTCAGTCCCCAGTGTGGGGTGTGCAGGAGGCAGCCAAAGGATGATTCTCTCTCATCACTGATGTTTCTATCTCTCTCTCCCTCTCCCTTCCTCTCTGAAATCAGTAAAAATATATATTTTTTTATATATTTTTTTACTGGGTCAAATGGGAGTTCCATTTTTAATTTGAGAAAACTCCATACTGTTTTCCACAGTGGCTGCACCAGTCTGCATTCCCACCAGCAGTGCACAAGGGTTCCTTTTTCTCCACATCCTCTCCAGCACTTGTTTGTTGATTTGTTGATGATAGCCATTCTGACATGTGTAATATGGTGCCTCATTGTTGTTTTGATTTGCATCTCTCAGATGATTAGTGACTTTGAGCATGTTTTCATATGTCTCTTGGCCTTCTGTATGCCCACTTTCAAAAAGTGTCTATTTAGGTCCTTTGCCCATTTTTTTATTGAATTGTTTATATTCCTTTTGTTAAGTTTTATGAGTTCCCACCCCTATGTTCATAGCAGCACAATTTACAATAGCTAAGATTTGGAAACAGCCAAAATGTCCATCAGCAGATGAGTGGATTAGAAAACTGTGGTACATCTACACAATGGAATACTACGCTGCGGTAAAAAAGAAAGAACTCTTACCATTTGCAACAGCATGAATGGACCTGGAGAGCATTATGGTAAACAAAATAAGACAGTCGGAGAAAGAGAAACATCACATAATCTCACTCACTTGTGGAATATAATGAACAACATAAACTGATGAACTAAAATAGATCCATAGACATAGAAGCATGGAACAGACCATTGAGCCTCAGATGGAAGGCAGGGGAGGGTAGGAAGTGATGGGGGGGGGGTTAAGAGATCAACCAAAGGACTTATATGCATGCATATAAGCATAACCAAAGGACACAGA
>NW_005358092.1:1152528-1180311 GCF_000412655.1 Myotis brandtii
GGCCAGGGAGAGGTCAATGGGGGAAAAGGAGACATGTAATACTAGACTAAGTGTTAGGGAAAAAATAACATATACAAAGCAGGACATTTTAGTGTTGGGTATTTGTTTACTGAGGCCATTTCCTTGGTCACCCATTAATACTTATATAAATAGGTCTGAAAGAGTAATAATTAGTATCAAGGCTGCAAAAACCTAAGTCTCAAGTTGTAGCAAGATTGAAAAAATGAATGAGTAGATAAGCCACAGGACTAGACAGGCTAAGAATTCCTGGAATACATCATAGGATAGGTGCCGACTTCCTCATCACATGGACTTGGTGTCAATCACTGTCAATTCTGTGCTCAAGTCCCTGCTCCAAATGTAAAGTTGGGACAAAAACATTCAGCTGCCCAAAGCAATAGATCTTGACAAATAGTGCTTTAAATTCTTCCCCCAACTACCGTTTTCAGCAGTTGTAACATTAACCAATTAAAAGAAGTTGCCTGAAATGCAGAATTCATGTTTTTGGGTTTTATTATTTTGTAGCCATTGTTCTAAGATACAAAAACAAATTAAACATCTAACATAATTCAGCAGGCTAGTTAAACTAAAGGAAATAGTCTGAAAACAAATTTTGGGGAAGAAAAAGTAATTTTAAAATAATATGAGTAGCATGATCCCCAATCAGGAGCTTATCGTTTTGAGCTCATAGCTTTCATTTTGGTGCCCACTGAGGTAAACAACCTATTCTAAGACCACAGGTTATTATTAGACCATTTCATATGTAACTTCTGGGTTTCTTGCTATCTAAATACAATTAATTCATTTTAAGATTTCATCTAAATATTTTTATTGCCAAAAAAAGCTATTTCAAGGCTCTTGACATTTAAAATATATCTGGCTAACATTTACAAAAAGGAAAAGAATTCCCTAAATAATCATCTAGGATGTTTTGCTTTGTTTTAAGCTATAGCACCTACTATCCCTATCTAGAAGGCGTAGGATTGAAGAATTGCTAGCTGTGGATTAACAATCTGCTCAAAAAATTGCTGTTCTTCTGACCCTCCCCCTTCACTCACACCCCACACAGGCTGCATCTATAGTAAAACAGCTGTGGATGGTGTCTGTTACCTATTGAGCAGCATTTTCTCCAGCCGCAGATCAGAGGCATGGCATTCAGTCCTCCACATGGATGCATGAAGACAAAACAGCAGTCACTGTTCATAGGTGTCTAGGTATTAAGTTAGCTCAAGGCTGATCCCCATGATAATCTGGGAGAATTATATTATACCCTGGAACTGTCCTGTTCTAATTCACCTGGCATAAAACATAGTTCCTGAGTTTAAGAAATTTATGAAGAATGCTGGAGAATTATATAGGATGAGAGGGAGAAATTTTTAATGAAAACAATAAACAAACAAATAAAAAAACCTTTAAACCTGCCAAATTGGCAAAGGAAAAAGAAGGAGAAGAGAATAATACTCAGTGATTCACCCTGCTATACTACAGTAGAATTTCTAAATGAACAGGAAACCTCTTTGGCTAGCCTTATTTCCCAGTCACATCTGGGGATTAATCTCAGAGCCTGTGAGCAAGTTAACGGGAGGACCATTACTAAGCTCCAGGCTGCCCAGCACCACACAGAGCTCCTTACCTGAACCTCCGTGCAGAATCCTGTTGCACCAAGGCAGGCGCCATTGCCACTTCATCTAAGAAGGGGCAGCCCTGGCTGGTGTGGTTCAGTTTACGTGTCTGATTCCCAGTTGGGGTGAATATGGGAGGCAACTGATTGGTGTTCCTCTCTCACATCAATGTTTCTCTCTCTCTCTCTCTCTCTCTCTCCCTCCCTCCTTCCATCCCTCCCTCCCTCCTCCCTGCTTCCCCTCTCTCTAAAATCAGTAAAACACATCATTGGGTGAGGATTAAGAAAAAAAGAAGGGGCAAATGGGTGACACCTGTGCCCCACCAAACTTCTTCCTGGTTATCCTTACATAAAATGGCTCTTGGATTTTAATCGTCAAACTCCACCCCTCCCCCCCTCCTCCCTGCTTCCCCTCTCTCTAAAATCAGTAAAACACATCATTGGGTGAGGATTAAGAAAAAAAGAAGGGGCAAATGGGTGACACCTGTGCCCCACCAAACTTCTTCCTGGTTATCCTTACATAAAATGGCTCTTGGATTTTAATCGTCAAACTCCATAAGCTTCAAAGATCTCTCAGCCAGATGACCTTTGGTTGACATTTATATAGAAAACTTAAGTCCCCAAACTCAGTATATTTAACAGAACCACAAGTAGAAAACATCTCTAATGAAAACTCCAAAACAAGTGGGGAAAAGGTTAAAATCATATGGCATTTTAAAAGCCTGTCAAGTTGCAAGGGATGTGCAGAGGCGATGGCAAACACTACCTTTGAAGGTGATGGCAAAGAAAGAAAGACTCTTATATAAACTGGCCCCACACAAAGACATGCACGGAGATAAGCAGGAGGGTGAGCAAAGCTCTACTGTGTAATTTTCCCATCCAGAAGCACTCCTGCCCCTCAGAGCACTGAACTCGGCCTCCTTGTTAGGGAGACCTTGCAGCAGCACCCAGGCCCATCTAACAGCGCCCAAGCCAAACTGTGGCCCCAAACTCCCCCAGAATTGTCCCAGCACCATCCTGGCACAAAGGAGGCACCGGGAGAGCCTGCTGACTGACAAGTTCCAAGCAACACGTCATTATGTTTCCTTCAGGGAGGTTGTGGGGGTTGCGGCACTGTTCTGGGGTTCCTAAGGGAGAAATCTGACTCCGGACTCAGTATCAGAAATAACTCATTGTCTCCTGAGCAGAATTTTTCTCCTCTAACGAACACTAATTCTCCTGACAAATCATGCCTTCTTTTTGCTTTGGTTGCTTAAAGGGTCTGAGACAAGTATATTTTCATTGACCTCTGATTGTCTTACTTTTTCTAACTCTTATTTTCTTTTGTCCTCTTTTTTTCTCAACTATTTTCAACTGTAACATACTATTCCTTGTTGATATGTAATAATATGCATAAATAATTCTTTCACAAAAAGACTATAGTGAAATAAAAGGACAGAAATAAAAACCCAGCATAAATTAGGCCTCATTTGCTAACAAATCTGGTTCAAAGCTACATTTTCTAACTCATCTCACACTGTCTTTGCTTACTTATAGAAAGCACAAATTCTTCTATAGAACCCATCTCCAAAAGTTGATAACTTACTAAAAGTTCTTTTTAAAATTAGAAGAGGTTTTGCCCTAGCCAGTTGCTAAGTGGTTAGAGCATCAGCCCGTGGACTGAAGGATCCCAGGTTTGATTCGGGTCAAGGGCACGTACCTTGGTTTGCAGGTTCCCCGACACTGGTCGGGGTGCATGCAGGAGGCAACCAATCGATGTGTCTCTGTCACATCAATGTTTCTCTCTGTCTCTCCCTCTCCCTTCCACTCTCTCTAAAAATCAATGGAAAAATATCCTCGGGTGAGGATTAACAAACAAAAAAAATCAAAACAAAAAAAAAGAGGTTTTTAGAAGTGGGCTTCTTTCTTAAACATTTACTGGACTTTTCTAGGTTGCAAACCTCGTAGCCACGAAGAATTGCAGGACGCCCTAGAGATAGTCACTGATTGAAGATTTTAAAACAAAACTGTGACTCTGAAAAGTAAAAAATATAGCAAATCAATGAAAACAAAGAATTAAAACTCATCATATTTCTCTTTAAGAGGCAATACACCAAAATGTTAATAGTTATCTTCTTTGGGCTTTAAGAATAAGGACAATTTGCCCGGCTGGTGTGTCTCAATGATTGAGTGTCTACCTATGATCCAGGAGGTCACGGTTCAATTCCCAGTTAGGGCACATGCCTGGGTTGCAGGCTCAATCCCCAGTGGGAGCCGAGCAGGAGGCAGCCAATCAATGTTTCTCCCTTATTATTGACTAGAGGCCCAGTGCACGAAATTTGTACACGGGGGCGGAGGGGTCCCTCAGCCAGGCCTGCACCCTCTCCAATCCGGGACCCCTTGGGGGATGTCTGACTTCTGGTTTAGGCCCGATCCCACAGGCAGTCAGAGATCCCTCTCGAAATCCGGGAAAGCTGGCTCCTAACCCCTCACCTGCCTGCCAGCCTGATGCCCCTAAGTGCTCCCCTGCTGGCCTGATCATCCCTAACCACCTCTGCCTGAGGGCCTCATTGCCCCCTAACTGCTCCCCTGCCAACCTGATCACCCCCTAACTGCTCTCCCCTGCCAGCCTGATTTCCCCCTAACTGCCCCCCCTGCTAGCCCGATTGCCCCCTAACTGCTCTCCCCTGCCAGCCTGATTGCCCCCTAACTGCTCTCCCCTGTCAGCCTGATCACCCCTAACCGCCTCTGCCATGGCCCCTGCCACCGTGGCTTTGTCCTGAAGGATGTCTGGAAGATGTCCGATCTAATTAGTATTTTACCCTTTTATTAGTATAGATGTTTCTATCTCTCTCACCCTCTCCCTTCCTCTCTGAAATCAATAAATATATTTTTTTAAAAGAAAATAGACAGTTTGTCTTTGTTCCTATTCATGCTCTCCTGTTTTCTAAAATGAACACATTTTATTATTAGAAAAAGATTAAAATAGGAAGGGTTGTTTTGTTTACTATTATATCTTATTTTTAATGCCCTCTTAACATTGAATTAACAAATTAAGGCTGCTTATCATCAACATGTAGTATTCTGATTCTAAATTGGAGGTTGCCCAATAGCGCAGAATCCTTTGGGAAATTATAAAGATTCTAGAGTGTCCACTTTTTTATAATTGGTCTCACTTCTCTCCAAAGCGGAGTCCACACTCCTGCAACCTCTATCCCTACTTATTCTTTGGAGTTCAGATAGAGCAGAACCAGCCTTTAACATCTTTTCTTTAAAATTCATTGTAATTCTGACTCTAATCCTATTTAATAGTGAGGTTTCCACCATCAGGAATCATTCAGAAATGCTAAATGCAATCTCTGACAATACCAGGAAAAGTTTCATTTGAAAGCAGTCAGATTGATTTTATTTACACTGATTTCCTGAAAGTACCACAGCTTCAAAAGCTTTGACAACTGATTTTATAGGGCTTTGATCTATTGGGGGGAAAGGCCCATCAGATTTCGTAGCATAAATATATCTTTGAGAGGAAAAAACAATATGTAAACAGCTTAGGTTTTTGTTAAAGTTAAAGCAGTTATTAGCAGCAATGTGAACATAGTCAAAATATTGTTCTGAACCCACCAAATGCCTAATTCTGAACCTGACTGTAAGATCATGGGCACAACTGCCAAGTCAAGTTATTACACCTTGCCTTAAGGCAAATTTGAAATCTCTAGCTCTGAGATCAAGTTTCATGGCCACAAACCAATAAAAAGATAGCCAACTATTTCAACTTAGTACATGATCTTTTTTCAATTGTGCAAACTTTTAGCCTATAATTTAGAGGAAGACTACATAAGATTCTGTTCCAATGCTAGTTCCAAAAATTGTCTACATTACATTTCCCTTATGCAGAGCTCTTGACCAGCAGAGACACAATTCAATAGAATAAAAAAACTTCACGTTGCCGAAACCGGTTTGGCTCAGTGGATAGAGCGTTGGCCTGCGGACTGGAGGGTCCCAGGTTCGATTCCGGTCAAGGGCATGTACCTGGGTTGCGGGCACATCCCCAGTGGGAGATGTGCAGGAGGCAACTGATCAATGTTTCTCTCTCATCAATGTTTCTAACTCTCTATCTCTCTTCCTTCCTCTCTGTAAAAAATCAATAAAATATATTTAAAAAAAAAAAAAAAAAAACTTCACGTTTTCAGTGGGGGAAAACCCACAAGATCCATTAACTGTGCAAACGGGGCTCAAAAGGAACAGAAAGTCCAACCCAACAGAAAACCAACTCTGTTGGGCCATCAATTTTGGTGGCATTCACACCAGAGAAGAACTACAAGCTTGAGGTTAGATCAACGGTTCTCAACCTGTGAGTCGCGACCCCTTTGGGGGTCGAACAACCCTTTCACAGGGGTTGCCTAAGACCATCGGAAAACATATATAATTACATATTGTTTTTGTGATTAATCACTATGCTTTAATTATGTTCAATTTGTAACAATGAAAATACATCCTGCATATCAGATATTTACATTATAATTCATAACAGTAGCAAAATTACAGTTATGAAGTAGCAACGAAAATAATTTTATGGTTGGGGGTCACCACAACATGAGGAACTATATTAAAGGGTCGCGGCATTAGGAAGGTTGAGAACCATTGGGTTAGATGCTTCCAAAATAAAAATCCTAATACAGAGATCATGTTGATAAAACAAAACTTAAACTGGACTGGCTTTCTCTCCCAGCAGACGCAGCACACACACATCACTTAACAGACTGCATAAAGATTTTCTATGGCCAGAAACTCCTGCAGTGCAGATGCCTTCTGCTGCTGTCACTGCCCAGTATAATGTGTCTATCAGGCTCCAGCAGATTAATACACAGGAACCCCAAAGTGCCCCAGAATGTGTGTCCCAAGAAGAGTATTTTGGATCCAAAAACGGTCCTTTAGCTCCTTCTCCCCCAAACTCCCATCCTTGCCCAGGGATGAGGCAACATGGGAAGTAAAATGCTACACAAGCCACGCTTGGGTCAACAAGGGACGTGCCGGTACCAATAGGACATGTCCATCACATTGGAAAGAGTAGAGTGTGCATGCAGTAAACCTGTATGTTCTCATGCCTTCTAGTGAAAACCTGGAATCAGAGACAAGTGAACAAAAGGAACAGGGCAGAGGGCTGGTACTTTTGGAGAAAATAACAAAGGATAGTCATTTTAACTCTATGATGTGGCAGCTGATACAGATTTTTTTTTTAAGTATCCATTAGAAAAAGAATCTTGTGGTTCTTGTCACTAATTGGGTGGCGAGCCCAGGTGTAGGCCTAATAATTGACTTGCGGTGACCAGTAAGTGTCCTGAATGCTACTCAGGAACAAAGATCCCCAGTCTGAACCACTTCTGATGTGGTCCTTCTCAGCCTGACATAAGAAAAACTTACATGAAGCAGGGATTAAGCACACTTCCCCTTCCACTACTGCTAAGCACATGCCTTCTAATATCTGATATAGTTCTGTGTGGAACTAAGCATTTCAGCCAAAACACAAGAATCAAGTATATGTACCCTATACTTTCACATATGCCAGTAACACTTTAAAAACAGATCAGAAACAATGTGAATTGCAGGACCCTCCTGTGATTTTCAGTGAAAGCCCATACCACTCTCTCCTCTTCTCCATCCCCATGTACACCCAAGTCAAGGAATAGCATATGGAAATATGCCTTTTCCATGCAACAACTCACCTCCCACAGGTAAGATCAAAAGGAAAAGGGAATTAGAAGTAATACTCCACACAAATTTAGATTCCTCCAAAACTGAAAAAATACATGAGGAGTCTCACTAAAGCTGCCTATGTTCCATTCCACAAAGAGCCAAGGAAACCCAGTGTTTAGTGAATCTTTTTAGATAACAAGAGTACTGGAGAACTCTGATCACAAACCGAACCTGTCATCTAGTTTGTTGGGGGGGGGGGGGTATATTTAGAAAAAAACAAGGGCATTAGGCTCCATGAAAGAACATTTACCACTTAAGAATGCATGAGTCACTCGGCCAGTGTGGCTCAGTGGTTGAGCATCAACCTATGAACCAGGAGGTCACAGTTCGATTCCTGGTCAGGGCACATGCCCAGGTTGTGGGCTCCATCCCCAGTGTGGGGTGTGCAGGAGGCAGCCAATCAATGATTCTCACTCATCGTTGATGTTTCTATCTCTCTCTCCCTCTCCCTTCCTCTCTGAAATCAATAAAAATATTATATACTGTATATACTAGAGGCCTGATGCATGAAATTCGTGTTAGAGTAGGCCTTCCTTCCCCGGGCTGCTGTCACCGGCTTCCCTCTGGCACCCGGGACCCTGGCTTCCTTTGCAGCCCCAGCTTCATCTGGTCTAATTAGCATATTCTGCTTGTATTATTATAGATTATTATTATAAATATATATTTTTTAAAAGAATGCATGAGTCCCCAGAAGTCCACTTAGTTACCCATCCTGAGAAAACTGTTCTGGGAGTATTTCCTTTTGAGAATTGTGAACATGGTCAGGTCACCCACAGAAAAAGGTGACAGGAAGGAGATGAGTCGGCTATAGTGCTTGCTGGTCTTCACAGGGACATCCCTTTGGCTCCCAGCTGGGATGAACCTGCCCAGGAGCTCCATTCACAAATATGTGACCAGATACAGCTCTAGGATTTGGCTAGGAACCAGCAAAGCCCCCAAGCTGTCCCCTGGCTGTGAGTGCCATAGCATGGGGACACACAAGGGTCCCAGAGGTTAATTAGCAAAGGAACCTCAAGTGCCTAGTGATGTTGGCTGTGCAAGTCCTATGGGTCCTTCATGCACAAAACAAGCCCCAGAGCTTAAACAAAATGTGCTATATCAATACAATTGGATATTATTCAGCCATAAATACAGGAATGGTGATCTATTCAAGCTACAACATGAATGAACCTTGAAAACATTATGCTAACTAAAGCCAGACACATATTATATGGTTCAATTTATAGAAAATGTCCAAAATAGGCAAATCCATAGCAATAGAAAGTAGGTTAGTGATTGCTAGGGGGCTGAAGAAAGCCCAAATGGGGTTACTTTGGAGGATGAAAAAAATATTCTGGACTTAGATAGTGGTGACAGTTGCATAACTTTGTGAATATATTAAAACCTGAATTGCACAGTTTAAAAGAATGAATTTAATGTATGCAATCTGTAGCTCAATAAAAAATAAAATAATCATGAATTTTACTGTATGCAGGATATATTTCAGTAAAGACTTAAAATTTTAAAAATATTACCAGCTCATGCTTTATTATGAAGCAACTCATATTAAAGCAAGATTATTACTTAATTAGAAGTAACAAAGATAGTACTAAAGCTGGAGCTCAAATAACCTCAGGTTGTTTTCTAGATTCTGGGGGTGGGGTGAGGGGTACCAATTCCTATTCCATTGTGATTGCATGGGATTTGCGAAATAAAGTTTACCATTAGAACTCATCAATTAAAATCTATTTAGAGAAAACATATAAAATTAACAGTGGTAAGTTTTTCTGATCCAGTCAAAGATTTTTACTATTAAAATAATCAAGAGACAAGTTATATGTGTATTATATATAATTAATATATGGGTATATATAATACATGTATTATATGTGTGTATGTGTATACACACACAATGAATGCCTACTTTGTAAAATACATTTTAGGGAGCAATATGCACTTAAGCAAGGAAAGATAATATTAAGGCTCTACCATAAGCTACTGCCTTATTTCTCTCAGATCATCTCAAACAATCCTCATGTCTAACCATCTTTCATCCCTGAACCCACCACAGTGGTTCCTGCTGCCATCTTCTGAAATTGCTCTTCCCAAGATCGATGACAACCCCTTACCTAGAAAATCCACCATCCACACTTCTGTTCATACAAAACCTCTCTGCAGCATTTGCCCTCAGAATACATCCCCCACTCAAGCAACAACCCGTACTTGGGCTTCTAGGAAGCCCTGGGCCCAGTTACCCTTATAGTTGATATTTTCTTATTTTCTTTCCACACAAGTGGCCCGCTTTGCCCATCCCTTACATGTGAGGTTCCCCACAGTCCCATTTTTTCACCTCCCTTCTCCTGCTGCACATTCACCAGAGGTTATAGCATCCTTTCCGAAGCTAGCCTTGGTCCTAGACCACTCGGGTGGACATGAGCCCACATTTCTAGCTGTTAATTAAACAAATCCACCTGGAAGTCCCACATATCTTTTCAAACTCTCTAAATCTAAACTAAATTATCTCATCACTTAACAAATATTTTATTTTCTGTAGCAGAAACAGTAAACAAAACCCAATGACTATCTAATGGAGTCTGCAATCTAGTCAAGGGGGCAGATAACAAGCAAATGCTTCTACAACATATTCAATATCTACACTAATAAAAGGGTAATATGCTAATTAGACTGGACATCTTCCAGATGACCTTCTGGACGTCCTTCTGGACAAAGCCATGGTGGCAGGGCTGTGGCAGAGATGGTTAGGGACGATCAGGCCGGCAGGGGAGAGCAGTTAGGGGGATCTGGCCAGCAGGGGAGAGCAATTATGGCAATCAGGCTGGCAGGGGAGAGCAGTTAGGGGGATCAGGCTGGCAGGCAGGTGAGCGGTTAGGAGCCAGCAGTCCCGGATTGGAGAGGGTGCAGGCCGGGCTGAGGGAACCCCCTCCCCGTGCACAAATTTTGTGCACCGGGCCTCTAGTAGTAAAGTAAAGGCTAAGGGCATAGAGAGTAACCAAGGAGTTCAATTTTAGATGTGGGAGTCAAGGTGGGTCCTTCTGAGGAAGTGGCACTAAGCAGATAATTGACTGAAATGAGAGAGCAAGCCCAGTTGGAGCATCCATGAAGGAGAGGAGAGCAAGTGTGAAGGCCTAAGACAGGGATATGTCTGGTGTGTCTAAAAGTAGCAAGGAAGCCTGTGTGCCTTGAGTGCAAGTCAAAGAGACTGACAGAATAGGTCAGTTATGACCCTATGGTCTGATCATATAGGATCCTTACCTGTGATTGATTGATTGATTGATTGATTGATTTTGCCGTAATACATTTTAGACTATATATTCTAAGTGAGACTAAAATGCCAAGTTAGTATTTGAGCATAAATACAAAATGATTGGACTAAATCATAAAAGGATCAATCTGGCTACAGACTAGAGAATAAGTATTTGGAGAAGGGAACAAGTTAGGAGACCAGAGCAGACTCTAGCTAAGCAATGATGCTGGCTTGGACCAGAGACATAGTTATAGAGATAGATGGTAAGAACTGCTTATATTCAGAACTAATTTCTAAAGCAAAGTCAGCAGAATTTGCTGATGAAGTAGACGTGGGCTGAAGGAGACTGCACCAAATTTGGGGGCTCCATAACTGGATAAATGGTGGTGCCATTTGGCAAGAAGGAAAGCACATGGGGAAGTGGAATATGTTCAACTTAATATGCCCATGAGACTTCCAAACAGCTCCACATGTTCACAGGCAAATGCATGAAAGTAACTAACATTCTGTGCTGGAGGATCTACAGCAATGAAAATGTGAATATGAAGAAAAATCTTAGAGACTAGTATAGTGTCATATTCCATTTGCTTAGAGCATCACTTTTCTCACAAACTATCCCTCTTTATCATCTCCTTTATCTACAGAAGTACCATACTCTTTCGCTTCTTCCCTGGCAAATTTCAAATATGTATGCTCTCCTGGCTAATTAAATACACAGAACCTGCTTGATGTGACCATGTGGCACCAGAAACTCATAAAAGAACAAATGAAAAGATGAAATAACAGCTGGGTATTGGTGAGAACACAAAAGTAAAGAATATATAAAAAATAACCAAGGGCAATTCTCCAAGAACAAAATGTACATTAGGTAATTAACCACAAATCAAGCAATGAAATTCAGCATCATTTGTGGTTCTGAGGCTTTGCAGCATGGAATAAAATTTATGACTGGAGTTATTAGCATGCAGGAAGCCTCAATTAGATAATTGGAAGCACTCGATTTATAGGAAAGTGGAACACATGAGATGATTCCAGCAACTGGTTAATAAACACTTGACTATGACCTGGGGTAAAGAACAGCCAGCTTGAACTCCTAAAACGTATTACATTTACTTCTGCAGTTTAATATACTGTAATTGACCCTTCTGTTTAGAAGTGCAGTCCTTGCAATAATATCGTCACAGTCAAGAGTCTCAGGTTCCAGTCACAGCTCGGGTTTTTGACAGGTCATTTGGTCTCTATGCATCTCAGTTTCTCAGTTTGAAAGTGAAAGTCAGACTCGGCGATTACTAAGGTTCCTCCAGCTCTGAGAGTCTGTGGCTCTGCTCTCTAAACATGATCACCCCACATGGCAAACACGGGCCAGTCCTCCCACTCACATCACTACATCCACTAACACAAGAGCCACCCTCTTTTGAAAGATTTCCAAACAACCTATGGGAAAATGACAAATCTCATTAGTAATCAAAGAAATACAAATGAAAACAGAGTTATTGAAGAATAAAAATAGAGCAGCCTTCCAGTAAATGAAGAGCCCCTATTCTGAAATGATGACCAGCTTTCCTGTCGGTGACAATGGAGAAAGCCCTCTCCGGGCGGAAAGTCCTTTGCTGCAGGACATGCTCAGCCTGTCAATGCCTGGTGCCTTTGGACAAGTCACAGAACATTTCTGGCCGCTATTTTCTCATTAATTAAAAAAAAAAAGAGTGGATTGAACTCCACACTACAGTTTAGCTTACATCATAATCAGAAACAGTAACTAGATTCACTCAGTTTTTAACCTATATTATCACATCACCAAAGAGGTTGTAAATCTTTTGAAAAATAAGTCTGACTGCAAGTATGAAAGACACTCTCCCCACAATGACTTGATTTATTTATTAGAGTACTTCACATAAAATCAAGCACAAAGATAGATTTTTTTGTTTGTTTTCCAAATTAACAAATTAGTCCATCTGGCATTATGATAGTACACCCATGTGTGCCCTGCCTAGATGCTATGGGGTCCAAGAGAGGACAGGTCGGTGGGTGACCAATTGGCTTTGCTGCTCACCTGTGAGTCTTCAAGTCTACAATTCTCCAGTCCCTAGGCCTCTGCCTCCTTCTTGCCATTTTAACTAGAGGCACTATCCCTAAGGTGGCTCATCTCTGCCTTTTGCTAAGGTCTGAAGGCCTCAAGAAGCCTGAAGGCTCCTCTCATAAGCCCTCCAGCCACCATCTGGTCAGCAATTATGTGGATTCTAAGAAGGTTTGAACTTCACTCTCCTTAAGTGGATTACTCTGGCATCTAATACATTTTGAGTACAGCCTGTGGCTGTGGAAGGCAGATGATCTCTAAACAATAAAATGATGTCTCCATGAGAAATAAAGTTATTGCTTAAAAAGTAAATCCCTTTCATCACCAGTCCCCAAATATTGTGGCTTAAGCTATAGTTTGTTTGTTTTTTATAGTAAACAATCTCTTACTTTTGAATATTGCTTTATGCATGCTAACAGTCGTGCAGAAGTTGTCAGGTAAACTGCTGCCCATCACTGAATAAATGCCTGGTACTCCTGCCCCAGCAGTACCCCTGCACAGAGAGGGTTCATTCACATATTCCAAGCAGCTGAACCCAACCCACACCTGTATCTGCCTTGGGAGTGACCGTCTGTCTCATCCCCACCCTGAGCCTCCTAATTTTCACTTTACAAAGTAGCCTAGATTTTAAATATGACCATTCACAGTGTTCCCTGCAAATGTAGCTAAAAAGAAAAGAAATCTGTATGGTTATTTGGAAAATGATGTAAGAAGAGACAGAATTATAGACAGACAAAAACCCCATTTTATTTGTATAACACAAGGAGAAAAAGGGGTTTGGCAGGAAAATTTCTAGTTCTTTTTATTAAATTTCTTTGAATGCAAAAGAGGGGTTGAAACTCACCCAGCATCCCACCATTTAAAGAAATATAGATATCAGAACTCTCTGTTCTCACTGCACTCCATTTTACATACCTCCTTCCAGTACTTGCCCCTTTTCATACATGTAGGTTTATAAAGATATATATTTATGTCATGAGCTTCATGGTTCCTTCAGTATTTATCTCTTTTTGAAGGTCATGGTTAATGTTTACAAGAACCTGAAATAAAACATTATCTTTCTCTTGAAATCACTTTTTCCATTGACTCTTCCAGGTTATCTATTTTACCATCTCTTTCTTATTTTAGCTTAGCTATTTGCTATGGTATTTGGAATTTTTCATCTTGGACCCTGAGTCCTGAATGTCTAAGATCTTATCTTTTTGTTTTATATTTTGCATGCTTCATAGCAATTTATACATCATTCTCAGAGCAATGTCCATAACCATCTCCTTCCCCTCTCCCCGCAAAGAAAATTAGGTCCAGGCAAATTCCTTTTCTGCAAATAGACACTATCACTAAGCCTGCAGACTTTATGTCAATACTTCAGTAGACAGAATGTATCATCACAGAGAAGGGATGAAAGCCAGTCTGCTGCTCTAGCCAGCAGTGTTATTTACAGAAATCCTTGTTTGCAGAAAAAGAGAACTTTATAAGAAGATAAATAAAATTTTCAAAAGAGAAAAGGATAACAGGGAACAGAAAAATAAAGACCATTTTCAAATAATTTCATAAGGTGATATATGAGTTGGCAAACTGTAATTGAAGGCAAAATCAAGCATGACAACAATGCTTTATTTCTCAAAGTATTATTATAATTCTTTACATGTTTGCAGGAAGACCATTTTTTCTATAATTAAGTTGTTCCTTTTGCAACACTCCACAAGAATCAGTACTTTTCTGCTTCTATAATCAGAAAGTTAAATGGTTAGACATAAAATTAGTTTCCTTAAACCAGTGGTTCTCAACCTTCCTAATGCCGCGACCCTTTAATACAGTTCCTCATGTTGTGGTGACCCCCAACCATAAAATTATTTTCGTTGCTACTTCATAACTGTAATTTTGCTACTGTTATGAATCATAATGTAAATATCTGATATGCAGGATGTATTTTCATTGTTACAAATTGAACATAATTAAAGCACAGTGATTAATCACAAAAACAATATGTAATTATATATTCAATATGTGTTTTCCGATGGTCTTAGGCGACCCCTATGAAAGGGTCGTTCGACCCCCAAAGGGGTTGCGACCCACAGGTTGAGAACCGCTGCCTTAAACTATCAAGGAACTGTGAGAGCTGTCCCAAAGCGTTGAGATATGAAGGTTCCTTAATTAAACAGTCTTTTACAATAAAGCCAACATTACTTTGGGAGAGAGGAGTTTAAGGTAATGGCTTAGTATAGATAATCCATAAGTAGAGCTCATTAATAAGACACTAGCACAAACTTTGAGAATTTTTACTGTGCTACATTACAGACCTAGTCCCCAAGTAAATATCCACTGACGGGGGCTGGAAGAAAATGTCCTTCAACAAGATGAACACATCAATGTGAGTGACCCTGACACTCAAAACAGGATCTTTACGGCAGGAGTCTCCATTGCACTGCATCCTGTCCCACCAGAACCAGAAAGACAGACAGGCAGACAGATACTCATTCAGGATCCAGATCAAATGCTTTAACACCAGGGGAAAGAGGGTCCTCTCTACTTCAGTGGAAGTATTTTCTTTGACTACAAGAAACACCAGCTCTGCATCAATAAAATTAAGACAGACTGTACCAACTCTGGCAGCGAAACCCACCTGCATTCAGGCCAGCTCACATCATCTGATACAACAGCACATCTCCGGGAACAGAGTGGCAGAGTGGAGCCTGGCAGCAGTGACAACAGGAGGGTATTAGCAGCCAACACAGAAAGCAGGGCGTGGGGAGAGTCTGTGGAGAGGGCAAGAGGGCCATAAGTTCCAGTCGTGGGACTGTCCCCAGTGGCTGCAAAGGCAGGATGATATAGTCCTACAAATAAAGAGTTCATCTGCCCACTGGAATAGGATGGAAAAAATTCCAAAATTTCATAATCAGGTAGATCTTTAAAGGGATCTAGCTTTTCTCTAGGGGTAACTTTCTCAACTTCAGTGGCCAAAAAATGTTGACCCTCTAGACATCCTTATTGCCTTTGATTCTGTCTGCTCCAGGAGGCAGCCTGAGAGAACTGAGGGACAGTCCGAAGAAGAGGTTGGAAAAATTATTCAATGCTAAAAAGAAATGGGCTATCAAGCCATGGAGAAAACTCATATGCATATTGCTAAGTGAAAGAAGCCAGTGTGAAAAGGCTACATACTGTATGGTTCTAAGCATATGACATTCTGGAAAAGGTAAAACTGGAGATAGTAAAAAGATCAGTGGTTGCCAGGAGCTACAGGAGAGAGAGGGATGAATAGGTGGAGCACAGAGAATTTTAGGGCAGTGAAACTACTCTGTATGATATTCTAATAAAGGACAGATGTCATCATACATTTGTCAAAACCAACAGAATATACAACAGAAAGAACTCTACGTAACTATGGAGTTTGGGTAATAATGAAGTGTCAACATTGGTGCACTGAAGTTGATAGTGGGGAAGGCTGAATAGGGATCTCTCTATACTTTCTTATAAATTTCCTGTGAACTTAAAATTGCTCTAAAAAATAAAGACTATACCAGGGCCAGATTCAAAGCCCAGGCAAAGTTTATGGAGATGGCTGGGAGGAAAGGATAGGGGTTAATGTGGGCCAATTACAAATCATGGGGTCAAAATATTTCTTTTTTTTAAAAACTGTTCTAAGATTAATTCATTCTCTCGAGTGGTTTTGAGAAATAATGTCTATTCCCTTCAAATTGTGAACCATTCCATAACTTTATTTCTTTTTTTTTAAACTGTTCTAAGATTAATTCATTCTCTCGAGTGAATAGTTTTGAGAAATGATGTCTATTCCCTTCAAATTGTGAACCATTCCATAACTCCCCCTTTTTGTGGTTCCCAGAGGTCAGAGACCATGTCTTACACACCTAGGCAGCCCCTCAGCGCCAATGTGATGACTTCTATCCAATATATGTCCAAATTACTCACAGAGGAGGAGACTGCAGTCTTCTTCAGAAATCCATCTAGAGCTTCCCATCCATTACTTCATTGGATCTTTGGAATATAAGTTTTCAATTTAGGATGATGTTTCAGTATTATCATAACTAATTCTAATTGTACTTTCCAAAATACATAAAGTTGGAAGACTCTGACTTTTTACATTTGCTTCCTGGTGAATTTTAACTCTTAATAATGATAAGAGTCTTCATGAAGAGCCGAAACCGGTTTGGCTCAGTGGATAGAGCATCGGCCTGCGGACTGAAAGGTCCCAGGTTTGATTCCGGTCAAGGGCATGTACCTGGGTTGCGGGCACATCCCCAGTAGGAGATGTGCAGGAGGCAGCTGATCGATGTTTCTCTCTCATCGATGTTTCTAACTCTCTATCTCTCTCCCTTCCTCTCTGTAAAAAATCAATAAAATATATTTAAAAAAAAGATATTGTTAAAAAGTCTTCATGAAGAGCATAAAACTTAACTAGCCTTCTCCCTCAAGAGTCTGAGCACAAGGTGAGAAAAAAGCAAAAGCTTAAAGAATGTGTCTCTCTTTCCTGCCCCAGATAGCTCAGCTTCCCTTCCTTGAAGCCCCATGTACTTGGTTTCTTGTTCCCACAAAGTCTTTGTGAGTTAGTCAACTGACCTCTGCTGAAGTGGGACTGAGTCTTGAAGAAGTGTTGGCATTTTCATAGGGAACCTTGAGTCTAAAAGAACAAGGGGAGGCAGCTCAGCCTCTCCTCCAACCACACTGATACCCGATCATGCTATCAGCCTTGTATGGACATCAAGCCTTACCAAAGCTCCTTGGGAAGAATAATATTGCCTCTCTCCACAGGGACCAGTTCCTAACCTATCGGGGTGCAGCCAGGCAAAGAGACCCATAGAAAGAACCAGAATTGCATCTATAAGTGGACAGAAAAATATCATGTCTCACTGATGTTTTCCTTTAATTACTTAAGGATATATGATTTTGAAAGAGTTGTGGGTAGTGAAAATAATTAAGCCTGTCCACAAAGACGGATCTTACTAAGTCCTAAGATGAGAAGAGTTACCACTGAAGAAGGGAGGAAATCAACAGCAGCTGCTCCATTTATATTTTCCTACTCTTGTACGTAGAAAACTTCAGCCTTAATTTGAAAGCAGAACACTGCAATGATTACAGCAATACTAAACTTTCACAACAGTTTGACCACTGCAACCAGAGGGAACTTGAGCCAACAGACAGGTCAAGAGAAGCCAGGTGTATGGGAATGAAAGAGTGACTAAAGGGAAGCGTGGAAGGCGGTGTACCTGCGGATAAACCCCCTTTCCCACAGTTTCCCCAGAACCTTCGCTGCCCAGAACGTGCACTTTGAAGTATTAGTAACTGTCCAGCCTAAAAGAGCACAACAAACTAGTGCACATAATACGATGTCATGACTTTGTATCACATGGTGTTTAGGATTCTACCAATTTATTCAGAACCCAGAAGGTTCGGCCCTAAATCAGCCCTATTGGTTGGTGCGTCTGGCTCTCCAGAAGCAGGATGGAGATGAGCCTGGGCATTGCCCCGGTGCACAGGGAGCGTGGTCCCACTTAGATCTACAGGAGCCCAAAGGAGCAGCCCCAAAGCGAGCAGAGGAGGGTACAGCCTGCTGGAGATCTGAGATACGTGGGAAAGGAAGACAAACTAGGGGGTGGGAGGTGAGGGGAGAAATGAATGAGGGGAGGTAGGTTTTACTGGTAAATGTCTGTGTATTCTAAGTTTAGCTTAATGTAAGGACATCACCAGTCCTTATGTAGTAAATATCATTCTTCTTCAGGACTCCATTTTCTGTACTTTTACCCATATTCCAACAACTTGCCATCCCTCCCCTTGAAGCTGAGCTTTCTGAAAGAGCCGTCTATGTTTTCTCATTAGCTTCTCTCCTCTCCTTGCCTTCTCAGCCACTCAATCGACCCCTGTCCCTAGACGTCCACCGAGCTGCTCTCCTCAAGGTCTCCAACATCCTCTTGCTGCTAAATCAAACCTTTACAGCCCTCATCTTCCTCGATCCCTGGCAGCATCTGATCCTGCTGACGACCCTCTGTGTGAAACATGCCACCCCTATGCATCCGAAAAACCACTCTCTTATTTCCTCCAACTTCTCTGGCCACTTCTCAATAGCATACATAGCTTTCTCCTCCTCTGCCTGTTCCTTAAATGTTGATGTTTAGGAGTGTTCTGTTCAGGACACTTTTTCTCACCTTTCCTCATCCTTCACAAAAGCATCAGTTCCCATGACTACCTGGTAATGACTCTGAATCTCTCACCCTCAGCGACACATCTTAGATCCAACTTTTAGACACTTGCTCCTCATCCTCTCATTTCAAACCAACATGGCAAAAAAACATAAAAGTCATTATCTCCCTCCAAAACCTTGCTCCTCCTCCCAGTTGCCCCAACCAGAAATCTAAGCAGCATGCTTGCCTTTCTTTCTCCTGCACCCCCACATTTGATCCAGTTTCTCCTGTGTGCATCCACTGCCCTCCACCCTCACTGCCACTCCAGGGGAGTCCTGGATTTGCCCTCCCCCCATTCCTCTTTATTAATGCTTTCCTTGATAAAATCACTCTCATCTCCAAGCCATTCTCCACAGTGAAACTAGAGTCAAAGTTCTCCAGTGCAAATCTTATTGTGGCTCTTCTATTAATGCTTTCCTTGATAAAATCACTCTCATCTCAAGCCATTCTCCACAGTGAAACTAGTCAAAGTTCTCCAGTGCAAATCTTATTGTGGCTCTTTAAAGTCCTCCAGAGGATTCTCCATCACACGCAGTTGAAGTTCAAGTAGTTTAAGGAGGCTGAGCTTTCCAGACAGTTGTCTCTCTTCACAAGTGCCAGCCAGACTGGAATACTTCCAGCTCCCTCAAAGGCTCTCAGTCTTGTTAGGTTTCTGTTCATGCTCTTTCCTTTGCCCTGAACAGTCTTGCCACCACAACATCCTTCTTTGCATGACTCAATCTCATTCAGTCTTAGATACTGCTTCCTCCAGGAAGCCTTCTCTGGCCACCATGTCTGGTGCTTTTCACATGTGCTGCCTCTACTTTCCAAGCTGTAGCACTACCTGTTATTCTGTAAAGCCTGTCTACTTGTCTATGTCTTCCACTGGGCCTGAAGTTCAAATCCTAGTCATCAGCATATTCTCACCACATAACACAGTGCCAGGCACATACACTTGGATATTGGATGGAGGAGTAAATGAATGAATGAATTCCTTTCAGCAGCCCCCTTCCATCTCTCCTACTTTCAGAATTTATCTCACCAGTGATAAATAAACCAAATTGATAACTTTCATAAGGATATAGCAATCATGCATATGGGATTTTCCTAACATTCCCAACTTCAAGCTCCTAACTCTTCTGAACCCTCAAACATCAAGTACCATGGTCACAAATGCATCAAGTCAGTAGGCAATATTCCATTAAAATGAATATATGTGAAAAACATTTCCAACCTGGCCAGTGTTACTCAGTGGTTGAGCATCGACCCATGAATCAGGAGGTCGTGGTTTGATTCCTGGTTACGGCACAAGCCTGGGTTGTGGGCTCAATCCCCAGTAGGGGGCACGCAGGAGGCAGCTGATCAATGATTCTCTCTCATCATTGATGTTTCTCTCTCCCTCTCCCTCTCCCTTCCGCTCTGAAATCAATAAAAATATATTTAATTTAATTAATTTATTTATTTATCTATTTATTTATTTCCAGGCCCTAGCTGGTTTTCTCAGTAGTTAGAGCATCAGCCCTCTAAATGAAGAGTCATGGGTTTGATTCTGGTCAAGGGCACGTGCCCTAGTTGCAGGTCCGATCCCTGATCCTGGTCGGGGAACATTTGGGAGGTAACCAATTGATATGTCTCTCACACATCAATATTTCTCTCTCTGTCTCTCTCCCTCCCTTCCACTCTCTCTATAAAAAAACAGTCAATGGAAAAAATATCCTCCCATGAGGGTTTAAAAAAAAAAAAAAAATCCAGGCTATGTGTTCCTGTTGAGTTCTGGGAAATATGGCTGCCACACATCTAGAGGTAACCCCTTCCTATGTGGAAGGATGGCCTGGAATGAAAAATCTGGATGTAGGGAGTTGAAAACTTATTCCAGATCACCTAGTGAGTTCCAGGAAAAGGTGAAGATAAATTTTACAACTCAGCCTGAATTCTATATAGAGCATTTTTTCCATATTTTCTCCAACACAATATGTTGTGCACTTTCACAGCCTGGTTCAACCAGTCTCTTCTAACTCAGTCTTAGTAGCCAAAATGAACTGGTCCATGTAACAAGAGCCATTTACCAAGGAAGCCCCTCTAGATGGGTTCGGGAAAGTTAAAATTCAGAGGACTGTATTTCCACTAGAGTCTTTTTAATTGAGGCCCAGCCTGACTCAGCTACTCCCAACTGAAAGGCAAAGAAACAGTGAGATTAAACCAATAAGTCATATGCTTGTTTTGATACAGACCCAGGAGCCAGCACCATGGCAAACCAGCACAGGAGAGAGAAGCTATTTTTGAAGGACCTTTAAATCACTCCTGTCCTTTCACCCTCAGGGGACTGGGGCCACAAAGCCTGCTTGTGGCTGATACCCAGCTCTCCTACTCATGTCTGCTGCTCTGTTCCCCCAACCAGAAAGCACTTATCACTGTCACTCACAATCTGGCCTAACTAGTATTCATTGCTAAGAAAGAACAGCTCAAAGCAGGAGAATAGCAATGAAGATGTGGTTATTTTGGGAGAAAAAAAGCTTTTGACTGCCACTTAAAGGACACAGAGCCTCCTCACTCCAGCCTGGGCACACGCTCATTAATAACAGTGCTCCCAGCCCTTTTATTCAGATTCGATTTATAACTTGATACTCATAAGCATTTGCTATAGTGTGCCAGGCTGAAATTTTTTGAGAAAATGCCACTTCAATTATGCCACTTATCTGGAGATCCTATTTTTAACACTTCCAGTAAAGAGAAAAACAATCTCTTTTATTTGTGTAACACAAAACCATTTGAAAAGGCTTTTGCATATTTTTCCATTTTTATCTTCACTATTCTGCAATATCAGAAGGGCAAGAATGCATTCAAATTTTACCGACAGAAGCTAAGAACCCTGTGTAATTTCCCAGCTGGGCAGCACGCTCACTGTATGCAGATTCACCTTTGTAGAAACCCAGAGTGCTCGGCAGTTGTTCAATGAATGAATAAAAATTAACAATTAATGATAGATGAGGACTTGATAATAAAGAGAAAGAAACATTAAACAATAAAAACAACCCATCACAGAACCGACATGTATTCAGGGTTGATATGAATTGTGTGGACTTACTGTTGTTGAGATACTGAAATACTTCTGTACCAATTGGTAAAACGCCACTGATCCAGGCCCCTAAGTAGCCCTCCAGGGGAGTGGCCTCCTTGGACCCCCTCCCCTAACCCCCAGAGCCTTCCTGTGAACTAGTGACTGCAAGGTTAGTGTCCCGCTGGCTGAAGCACAGGCAGGAGCACAGGAGGTCCCAGGCCCCCTTCTGCGTTTTGAGGACAGGAACCTGTGCTGCCTGCTGGCTGGTGCTGACTGGCTCATATATACCCACCCCACCTCTGTGGGTCACTGAACAGAACCATAATGGATGTTCATTATGATGATCCTTTGTCATCAAGGGAGGGTGTGCTGATGTTCAAAATCCTCTGTTTAAAAAAGTGAAGAAATGCAGAATTCATTTTAGAGAGTGTTTTTTGAACATGATTTAAAGAAACAACAGTCTGGCATTTGGAGAGATACACTGTAGTTATCTGGATAAGTCATGTATGTGGATCACTGTTCCTCAGAAGTGCCAAGAAATCAGCAGTGACCTTACATGCTGGTGGGTCTGCAGATGTGCTCACAGACCAGCAGAGCAGCACCGGGGGATTTGTTAGAAATACAAAATCTCGGCTCCACCGCAGACCTACTAAATCTGAACCTCTGAAGGTGGGGCACCGCCATCTTCATTTTAACAAACCTCCCATTGCCTCTGGTGCTTGCTTCAGTCTGAGAACCACTGCTCTACACCAGGAGTTCCCGGGGTGAGGGGAGGGAGCTGGTTAAACATGCAGATTAGAGAGCCCCGACCTGTCCTGTCTCTCTATGACTTGGCCAGTCTACAGATTGGCATGTGGTGACCATTGCTGTAAATTGTAGCAGAGGTAAAGACTAATAACAGTAATAATGTTTTATTATACATATCGATGCACATGGGGACAACCCTGGGGCTTATAATGCCTGTCTCCTGTCTTCTTTCTTTCCACATTCATTACTTCAATTAAAGACTCTTTACTAGTATAATAGCATTACTTTACCTTGTGAGTTTTCGTGATCATTCCCACCCCGGTTAGAATGATACTCTTCTCCTTGTCACAACTCAACCTCACCCTCATCCTTTAATAAAATTTACCATATTATATGGAAATAATCCTATAAAGATCTTCCTCCTCTCCTAAGTTCCTCAAGAACAAGAACCAAGTTACATTCAAATTTGTATTTCCAGGACTTTTAGCTCAGAAATTTCAGTCAACAATGTTTATTGAGCAGCTACTGTATGCCAAACACTAGGGACACAATAATGAAGCAGAGAAGACTAGACCTACGGCCTACAGTGGTGACAACCAGATAATCCTATACATGGAAGTATAATGACTAATTACAAAGGAAAATTCCAGGAGGTTGTAAAAAAGATTCCCTCCCAACTGTTATGCACTAAATGTTTTGTGCCCCACCCCCCATCCCCACCCCACTCCCCATATGATGGTATTTGGAAGGTAATTTGGTTTTAGATGAGGTCATGAGGGTGGGCCCCAGATGATGGGATTAGTGTCCTTATGAGAAGAAGGGAGACCAGAGCCCCCTTCCCTCTCCACCAAGTGAGAACTGTGACAAATAAATGTCTATTGTTTAATCCAAACAGTCTATGGAATTTTGTCAAGCAGCCCAAGCTGACTAATGAACACCAATGAAGACGAAATCTGTTCCCAGAAGTGGGATACTGCAAGTTGGAGTACTGAAATGGGGAATGTGAGCTGAGTTGAGGTGGATGAGGAACAGTGAGGACCCCTCTCACGCACACACATGCACAATTAGGAAACTGCAATCATCGTTCCATGACAGCAAAGCAAGCAGGTTGAAAGGTGCCTGTGCATCTCAGTATTTTGAACACATGTTCATACAGTCTTAAAAAATATCATGACATTGATGGTAGAGTCTTCTAGTGGACTTTAGTAAGGGCCTGTAAGAAAGAAACAGCTGATGTGGCTCAGTTGGTTGGAGCATTATCCCATGCACCATAAGGTCACTGGTTCAATTCCTGGTCAGGGCACATGCCCAGGTTGCAGATTTGATCCCTGGTTGGGGTGCATAGGGAAGGCAGCCAATCGATTTTTTTTCTCTCTCCCCCTCTCCCTTCCTCTCTCTCAAAAAAATAAATAAATAAAAACATATATATTTTTTA
Source organism: Myotis brandtii (assembly GCF_000412655.1). NCBI lineage: Eukaryota > Metazoa > Chordata > Mammalia > Chiroptera > Vespertilionidae > Myotis > Myotis brandtii. The sequence continues at coordinate 1,176,620 of NW_005358092.1, forward strand.
AAAATACACACTCTTTTTTTTCTCAGCTGCCTGGTCAAAAAGCAGAAAGGAAAGGAAAGGAAATGCAGAATTGGGTGAGGCAGCTTTCCAACAATGGCTCAGAGTCTTTCTTAAAAAAGCCAAATTTGCAGCCCCAAGATGAAGTCAGTAGGAACAAAGATTGGGAAGATAAAGATAATAATGTGTCCAAGAGCACCCTCATGGCTACAGGCTACCTGTGGTCAAGGGTAAATCGGCCCCATGTTACTTGATAGATGTCCAGGCAAAGATAAGCCACAGAGCCAAAGGTGAGGATGACAAGCAGAGCACTATGGCCTCTTTCTAAAATACTGGCTCCCGCCCTAGCCGGTTTGGCTCAGTGGATAGAGTGTAGACCCGAGGACTGAAGAGTTGTGGGTTTTGATTCCGGTTGTGGGTCGGGGGCATGTGCCTCGGTTGCAGGCGGGAGGCAACCAATCGATGTATCTCTCTCAGATCAATGTTTCTCTCTGTATCTCCCCCTCCTTTCTACTCTCTCTAAAAATCAGTGGGAAATATCCTCGGGTGAGGATTGGGAGAAGAAAATTAAAAATAAAATACTGGCTCCCTCTGGCTGGAAACAAGATCTCAAGTAACAAGCCCTGGAGTGGACAGATCATGTCCATGGACATCAGTGGTCCACTGAGGGGTGGCCAAAAGAAATGGCAGCCTCACAAGCCTTGATCTGACTGACCTATGTCAGCCACCTAGGCAGCAACAGATTTCCCTAACCTCCTGCTTTGTCCTCTGCCGTTCTGAGTGGGTTTCCCCTCAGGCTCAGGGGCCACAGCTTGGACCTGGGGTAAGTTCGCTGCATCCTCCTCAGACGTGGATTTTCTTTTGTCTTGCTTTTTATTTTGCTTCTTTTTTATTTTTCTAGTATTATATTAGTTCTAGATGTACAACACAGTGACTAAACATTTATATACATTACAAAGGGACCACCACGTAACTCTAGTAACCATTAGTCACCATACATACCAGTAGTTATTATGATTTTATTGACTCTATTCCCTATGCTGTATGTTACATCTCCATGACATTTTATAACTGGAAGTTTGTACTTCTTAACACCTTCCCCTTTTACACCCATCCCCCACCTCCCCTCTAAAAACCATCAGTTTTTTCTCTGTATCTATGAGTTTGTTTCTATTTTGTTTGTTCATTTGTTTTGTTTTTTTAGATTTCATATATAAGTCAAATCATATGGTATTTGCCTTCCTCTGTCTGACTTATTTCACTTAACATAATATTCTCTAGGTCTATCTATGTTGTCACAAACAACAAGATTTCATTCTTTTTCATGGCTGTGTAATATTCCATTGTGTTTATGTTCTTTATCCATTGATGGATACCTAGATTGCTTCCATATTGCTTCTTTTTTTTTTGTTCTTTATTGGTGGGATCTTTTGTTTTCTATTATAAAATAAAGCAGATACTGAAAATTGCACAAAGCAAATATATGGCTTAATGAATTATCCTAATGCAACACCCCTATTGACACCTGCCTGGAGGCCAACCTACCTGCATCACCAATAATCTCTAAAAAGCTGCCCTCCCCCTGGACTGGTTCCCCCTTACTCTCAGTCTGTCTATAGCCAGACAGGGATATCTAATTACACTATAGAGGACAAGCCCACCTATGTGCTGTACAGGAGACCTAGAAAACCCAAACCAGCTATTAGAATCCTTCCAACCTGTTTTTAAGATGCACTTATAAGGTGATGACATTTACACTGACCATTCACTTATTTGACAACAACCAAAACAATAAAAATTGTAGTTATAAAGTAACCATTAAAAGTCAGGCACTATGCATATTGTCTAGTTCCTCTCAATGACTGTGAGGCAGTATTCACATCTTTTATAAGTTGGTGGACTGAGTCTGAAAAGTTTTATCATTTTTCCAAGTGTCTGGTATTTCAACCTCAGTCTTCCTGATGTAGAAAGAAGCCTAGACTCTTCCCAATTACCCCACTGCCTTCTGTTAGTGAAAGGTAGTGGAATATGCCACCCCAAAATATGCCTCTTTGGCATAAGGATTATTTTGAGCTGATTATTGTGAGAAACTGCAGAGATAGGACAAGCGCTGAAAACAGAGTAGAAATTACCCTTTTGTAAGTTAGATTTACATTAGAAAGAGGGCCTGTACCAGGCACAGATCATTTCTTCATCTAGGAGGCTTATCTATGGCAGAGCAATTTTCCCTTTCTCACCTTCCCATGAACTGCCTTCACACACTCTCTTGAAGCCCCAAACCTAGACCTAACCCTTTCCTTGGCTCAGTGTATCAATCATCTGTCTGCCTTTTGAGTCTCCTATCTTTGTGGGGCTCCTATACATACATACATTAATTAAATTTACAATAATTAAATTTTTTATTAAAAGGGCATCCTCAGCCAAGAACCTAGAAAGATATAAGGAAACATTTTTAGATGAGACATGAAGGATGTCTACTGAGGTCCTGCCACTCAGACCTGTTTGCACTATTTTAGCTCCTGCTAAAATATGCAGTTTGAGGTTCATGGTTACTCACCACTGCTCTGAGAAATCCTCAACAGCTTTCTAGGCAGAACCACCTCAGTGAGATTTTCTCAGGTTATTTAGTGCCTCAGTTCCAAGCACAGAATGAGCCTGTTCTCTTTATTTCCAATGCTAATAAACTGGGAGAACGTCCCCCTAAGGGTCCAGAGAGAATCCTATATTTACAGAACCAGCCGAGAAGTCATGAGGTGCCAAGAGATGTGCTCTGTGGGAGAAATCAAAGTAGAAAAAGAAGCCTTGGCCGGTTTGGCTCAGTGGATAGAGTGTCGGCCTGCAGACTGAAAGGTCCCAGGTTCGATTCCGGTCAAGGGCATGTACCTTGGTTGCGGGCACATCCCCAGTAGGAGGTGTGCAGGAGGCAGCTGATTGATGTTTCTCTCCCATCAATGTTTCTAACTCTCTATCCCTCTCCCCTCCTCTCTGTAAAAAATCAATAAAATATATATATTTTTAAAAGTAGAAAAAGAAAAAAGACACCATTAAATTGTTTCAGACTCTGAAGTTTATGGGGGGGGGGGTCCCATCTTTCAGGCTAGTGATGAGAGAAAATGACAATTTGGATTCCAAGAGGAAATACTATCCCTATTAATGATCAAACTACTACTCGGCTTAGCATATTTTGGTTAAGAAGTGCAAGTCTGCGATGGGTGCCAAGTCAGCCTGCCCCCATGGCTCCTCCAGGGAGCAGGATGGGGCATGAAGGCTAGGTAGCAGAGCTCTGCAAAATCACTGTATTCCTCTAGCTTTCCCAAAGCACCTTAACCAGGTAGAAAAATGATTTTGGTTCACAGGAAGAGGCAAATTCTCCCATGCATTTCCTGATGTGTGTAGAATTTGTAAAACTCTTTCAAAATTAAACCTACTATGATTGTTGTTTGCCTTTCCAAAGACATTTATATCCATACTAGTGACCCTTCGCACGAAATCACGCGACTGGGACCCCTCCCCCCGCCATGGAACCGACCCAAGTCCTGGAGTCCTGCCCCCATGGCGCATGCGTGGCTGCAGAAACCCTGGCAGAAGCTGTGCGAAGCGGACGCCAGGACCCCCGCGATGCAAGCGTGCGGGGCCGTGGGAACCCCAGCAGAGGCCACACAAAGTGGCCACCAGGACCCCCGCACCCCCACGGG
>NW_005358092.1:1181621-1189599 GCF_000412655.1 Myotis brandtii
TTGTTTTCTTTTTTTTTTTTTTTATTCTGGGCCAGCTTTAGCTCTGAGGCCTCGCTGCTGAAAACATGGATACAGTGTTTCGGTCCGGCTGGGTTTCGTCCGGCTGTTTTCTGGGGTTTTGTTTACCTTCTTATTTGCAACATAGTACATAGTTGCTTAGACTTGCAACTGAGAGGCTGGCAAGTGAGGCGGGGAACGTTGGAGTCTGCAGCAAGCAAGCCTCCCTGCTCGCTTCAGTGCCTGGCTGCCGGCCGCCATCTTGGCTGACAGTTAGTTTGCATATACTCACTGATTAGCCAATGAAAAGGGTAGCGGTTGTATGCCAATTACCATGTTTCTCTTTTATTAGTGTAGATAGTTAAGAGTTCATATTGTATGGGGAGAATTAGACAAAATAAAATGGAGGAGGGTTGGGACTCTATATCCCTAGAATATTATTCTTGAAATAACTGCAATATATGTATTAATGTCATTGTTTTCATTATTAATTTTATAATAATTCATAAGTAACCCTAAGTTTCATGTAGTGTTAAGTGCCTCATATGCAGGGTGGGGTGAAAGGAGGTTTACAATTGTTTGTATGGAAAATAACACAATTATTAAAAGTAATAAGATAAGAATAAACTCTGTGTTTTGCATACTCACAACTGTACATTTCCTTTTGCCCCACCCTGTATGTTATCTGTTTCGGGTTTCTCAATAATCACTGAGGTAGGTAGTATTATCACCTACACTTTATAGATGAGGAGAGCAGAGCAGAGAGATTCCCCAAGGACACTCAGCTAGGGGGTGCCAGAGTCAAAACTCAAAAGCAGGCCTGACTAGAGGCAGCTGGGCTGTGCCCTGACTAGACACAGGCCTGCAGTCAGCCTAACCTACAGCACAAATCAAATGAAGCTAGAGGATGGACTCTGGTTGGCTTCCCCTTCTCAACCAGCATGGATGTATTTAAGCCAAGGAAAGAAAGAGCAGGATAAACAGCTCACATGATTAACATGGTCCCCTACAACACCTCGTGAGGGTTAACCCACTAAAATGCTGTCCCTTTGGAAATTGAAAAACCTCCAGTTCTCCTTTAGATACAGCTCCCTGTTCCTGGGACACAGCTGTTTGCGTGGAAGGAATGAAAAGCAGTCCTGCTCCGCAGACCAGCCATCAAGTGGGCTGCCTGCCAGCATCCACCATCCCTGCCTTCATTGAAAACAGTGTGCAAGGTCCCTGAAGCTTTGCTTGGCCCACTCCAGGGACTCTCAACTTAAAAAAAAAAAAAAGAGTTTTGTAGTAACAAAGTACTCAAGGTGCATGAACACCTGGAAAAGAAGAAAGCAAACAGACCTCACACTCAAATAATAAAACAATCAGAAGACGACTTTGAGACGTCTTCCCCAGGAAATGAGTTTTCAAAGCATGAAGCCATGCTATATTATAATGGGGGGGGGGGAATCAATTAGAGACTTGGAAATAGAATATGGAATTGTTGAAATAAAAAGTCAATAAATACTAAAAACTAAGGAGAAAAGAAAAAAAAGAAAAAGAAAACCAAAGCTGAAGAGTGAATTACTGAACTGGAAGACAACACTAAGCAATCCTCCCAAAATGGGGCATAAGGAGATGAAAAGTATAGAATTAAGAAACCTCAGGGCAGAGACTGAAGTGCCCACAGCAGTCTAATTGCAGGTGTAGGTAGGAAGAGGAAGAACACAGAGAGGCAATACTTGGCAAAGTAAGATATGAGAATTTCCCCCTAAAAAGAAATTTCTCAGATTGATAGGGCCTCACTGCTGAGCATTTAACTAGTGGGGAAAAATACTTAGACCATCTAGTATTGAAATTTGAGGACATCATTAAAAACTAATCAAAAAGAAAAATAGCTTAGCTGCAAAGGAACAAGAATCAGTATAACAGGGATTCTTATCAGCAAATCTGGGTACAAGAAAATAATGAAGCAGAATCCTTAAAGTGCTGAAGGAAAGGAATTTTGAGTCTAGAACTCTGTATCAGCAAAACTATCGCTAATTGTGAGGATGACATAAAAGCATTTTTTGGGACACAAAGAATCAGTTTACTACTTACAGATGGTCACTGTGAGGTCCTAGGGCAGCGGTTCTCAACCTGTGGGTCACCAACCTGTGGATCGCAACCCCTTTGGGGGTCGAACGACCCTTTCACAGGGGTCGCCTAAGACCATCGGAAAACACGTATATAATTACATATTGTTTTTGTGATTAATCACTATGCTTTAATTATGTTCAATTTGTAACAATGAAAATACATCCTGCATATAAGATATATACATTATGATTCATAACATAGCAAAATTACAGTTATGAAGTAGCAATGAAAATAATTTTATGGTTCGGGGTCACCACAACATGAGGAACTGTATTTTTTAAAGGGTCGCGGCAGCCCTAACTGGTTTGGCTCAGTGGAGAGAGTGTCGTCCTGCAGACTGTAGGGTCCTGGGTTTGATTCCAGTCAAGGGCATGTACCTTGGTTGCGGGTGCATATCCCCAGTAGGGGGTGTGCAGGAGGCAGCTGATCGATGTTTCTCTCTCATCAATGTTTCTAACTCTCTATCCCTCTCCCTTCCTCTCTGTAAAAAAAAATCAATGAAATATTTATTTTTAAAAAAAGATGACAGATGGTGGAACAACAAAAAAAGGAGCACTTTTACTAAAGCTACAAATAAAATTGAAACACAAAATACCACATGGGGGTGCGCACGTACAGTGTAATTGAAACTTCGTGGCCCATGCGCAGAAGTCGGTATTTTGTGGAAGAGCCACACTCAAGGGGCCAAAGAGCCGCATGTGGCTCGCGAGCCGCGGTTTGCCGAGCTACAGTTTGCTGACCACTGTCCTAGGGGATCTACTCCAACAAGAAATTAGTAAGTTCCTGTTAACTACTTTCTGAAACCAACTCAGGTGATTTCAAGGAAGAGAGTGAGGGAGGGAGTAAAACTGTGCCAAGGTTTTATATCCAAGGAAAAGGATATATACTGATTAATTCTAGCCACTGTTAGGAAAATATATGTATTTATAACCTATCTAGAAGAATAAGTTTGCATGTACAAATTTCAAAAAGCTAAGGTAAAATATTATCAAAGAAAACTTAAAACACCAGCAGCATCATCCATGAAAGAAAATATTGATAATTTAGATTTTGTTAAAATTAAAAACTTTGTGCTCTGCAAAAGATACTTAGAGAATAAAAAGCCACAGACCGGAAGAAAACATTGGCAAAACAGATATCTGATAAAGAACCTGTATCTAAAACATACAAAGAACTCCTAGAACTCAACAATAAAAAAAAAAAAAACTTGATTTACAAATGGGCAAAAGATCTAGTAGATTGTCACCAAAGAAGGTATAGAGATGGCAAATAAACATTTGAAAAGATGCTCCACATCATATGTCATTAGGAAATTGCAAATTAAAACAACGAGATACCATTATCTACCTAGCCTATATAATAAAAGCCTAATATGCTAAGTGTCTGGTTGTCAGGTCAGCTGTTCAACCAATCAAAGTGTAATATGCTAATGATATGCTAAGGCCGCTCAACTGCTCGCTATGACATGCACTGACCACCAGGGGACAGATGCTCTGACCAGTAGGTTAGCTTACTGCTGGGGTCTGGCCGATTGGGACTGAGTGAGACAGGCCGGACACGCCCCAGCTGGCCAACTTCCCACGTCCCTCCCTGGCCCCAATCGTGCACCAGTGGGGTACCTCGGCCTGGCCTGCACCCTCTCACAATCTGGGACCCTCTGGGGATGTCGGAGAGCAGGTTTTGGCCCAATCCCACAGGCCAGGCCAAGGGACCCCACTGGTGCACAAACTCATGTACCAGGCCTCTAGTTGAATGAATAAAATCCAAAACTGGCAACACCAAATGCTGGTGAGGATATGGAACAACAGGAACTCTCATTCACTGTTGGTGGGAAATCAAAATGGTACGGCCACTTTGGAAGTTTGGCAGTTTCTTATGAAATTAAAGATGCTCTTACCATAGGATCCAGAAATAATGTGTCTTGGTATTTACCCAAAGGAGTTAAAAACTAATGTCCATATAAAAACCTACACATGGATTTATATAGAAGCTTTATATATAATTGCCAAAACTTTTAACTCAACCAAGATTTCCTTCAACAGGCTAATGAATAAATAAACTGTGGTACATCTAGACAACAGAACATTATTCAGGAATTTTTTTAATGAACTATCAATCCACAAAAAGACATGGAGGAACCTTATATGCATATCACTAAGCAAAAGAAGCCTATCTAAAAAGGCTGCATTCTGTATGATTCCAAACAAATAATATACTGCAAAAAGCAAAACTATGCAGACAGTAAAAAGATCGAGGATTGGGGGATAAGAGGTGATGAACAGACAAAGCACAAAGGATTTTTAGGGCAGAGAAAACACTCTTATGACACTGTAATGGTAGATACATGTCATTCTACATTTGTGACAGTGCGACCCTACAGTGCTGACCTTACAGTGTGACACCACAGCACTGAATTCAGAATTAACATAGACATCATCATATGTAAGATGTCACCTCAGCATCAGATTGCTGGCATTGCCCTGGTGCATCCTGTCAACATTTCATTACGCATAAAACACCCATGATGGACTTAGAATTACGAAATACCTTTCTCACCGTGGTTACTTTAGTCATAATTCACAGCCATGCTCATAAAGCCAAGACCTCCACTGAAATATATCACAGACTACAGACAACATAGCTCTGCATTATACAGACTCACAGATGAAGTCAAATCATATCCCTAAGGCAGTAACCACACACCACTGATACACAAGGTATCAGACCACTAGTCACAACACAAGTATCACTACACTGCATTTATCACCACAGCCCATAATTTTACCAATGTAGTTTAAAAGAAATTCCTAAAAACTCAAAGTTGTGAACAATCTAAAAAGTCTAGCTTCATCCCCTGGTAATAAAATCTACTTTATCTCCTCAATAAGACTCAGTGGCACTAGTCGGCTGATGGGGTTTAAACACTGTCTCCTTGGATTTTTTATTTTATTTTGTATTTACTTCCTCTGTTTTTCTGGGATACATATTTGAAAAAGTAATACATTATGGAGAAAGTATGCACTAAGAGAGGAACATTTTTTAAATGTGTTGCTTTCAAAGAAAAACTAACTCAACTCCAATTAATAACTAGCCTCTGGGGAGAGAAAATGGATACTGAGATGCCCACTGGATGTAAAGAGGTTGTTCAATGGGCCGATAAGATTTGCCAGCTGCTTCCCCCTGACTGTGCAGCACAAGGTTAAAAGTTCATATAATCAACCCTAACCGGTTTGGCTCAGTGGATAGAGCTTCAGCCTGCGGACTCAAGGGTCCCAGGTTCAATTCCGGCCAAGGGCATGTACCTTGGTTGCGGGCACATCCCCAGTAGGGAGTGTGCAAGAGGCAGCTGATCGATGTTTCTAACTCTCTATCCCTCTCCCTTCCTCTTTGTAAAAAATCAATAAAATATATTTTTTAAAAGTTCATATAATTATACACTGCAAGCATAATATTTGAAGATCCTCCCTGCAAATACTGACTGATAATATCTGAAAACAGCCAAAGACTCAGGCAACTAGATTTTATTAGAGAGTTGGGTTCAAAGAAATATAAGTTCACAGTACCATGACCCAGTTCATTTTCAAAATTCATTTTAGGTGGATACACTAGGTTGTGCCCAAGGGAGATTTTCACTCAGTAGAAGAAGAAGACAAAATAACTCTGAAAGGAATACTAGAGGAGTCTAAAGACATGGCTCTCATCTCTGTCACTGTCCCTGCAACACTGGGCAAGTCCTGGAGTTTGACCAGTCCTAGCCTTGGTTTCCTCACCTAGAAATGAGGGTGTTGGGTTGCCAGATAATTTTATTTCTAAAAGTCTGCAATTCCATGAACAGTCCAATAAAAAATGTTTGGACAAGATGATCTATAATAGTGTTGTCCAATAGAAATATAATGCAAGCCACATACACAGTTTTAACTTTTCTAGTAGTTCCACTAAAAAGAGTAAAAAGGGCCCTAACCAGTTTGGCTCAGTGGATAGAGAGTTGGCCTGTGGACTGAAAGGTCCCAGGTTCGATTCCGGTCAAGGGCATGTACCTTGGTTGCGGGCACATCCCCAGTAGGAGGTGTGCAGGAGGCAGCTGATTGATGTTTCTAACTCTCTATCCCTCTCCCTTCCTCTCTGTAAAAAATCAATAAAATGTATTTTTTTGAAAAGAAACACAAAATAATTTTAAAAGGTAGTTTATTTAACCTGACATAGCCAAAATATTATTTCAATATATACAAACATAAAACAGTAATGAGGTGTTTTACATCCCTTTTTTGTAATAAATCTTCAAACTCCTATGTGTATGTGACCCAGCACAGCTCAGTCCTTCCACGTCACACATACAGCTGGTGGTCACCATACCAGACAGCATAGATCCAGAGAGTCACCTTCAACTTTGACAATGTCAAACTCTAGAAAGTATTGCCTGCTCTGTGCAAAGTGTCCTGGGCTCTCTGAAGGGCATATATCGGACAGGCGAGATGGAAATATGACTTTTCCACTTGCCGCTCACCAGGAAGAGCTGCTACATCAACCCCCCACCTCCCTGGTTTCCATGTCTACAGCTTGTTGATTCCAACTCAGCCAGTCTCTCTGCCCTCATTATACCTCAGCTGAAATAGCCCCTAACTGTGCGCTTCATTTGCAATCTTCACTGGTCGTCACTGTTCACACCCAGCCCAATTTATTTTTACCTGCGGTGCCTTCTCAATCACCGGCCCACAGTGGGGTCTTCCCTTCCAGAAAATTTGCCTAAACCCTAACACCAAGAAATCAGATAGTGGAAAAGTTAAATAGAGTTGAATAAAAGTATTTCCAAGAATCAAGAGGGTCAACATGAACATGAACTTAGAGAGTACCCAGAAAGTCTATTTCTATTCTTGCCAGCACAAATGAACAGCACTGGTAATTTGGGGAAGGGTCGTGGGGGGTGTGAGCAAGGAACACAACAGAGACAACAGTCACTTTATGCTCCTAGCAGCCTGGTAGGCGGGACTCAGCTGCTGAGTCTGGAGATTCCAGGGGACAGACAGGTCACTTAGTTTGTCTGCCACAGTAACTCTTTGGGAGTTTAAAAAAAAAATTCTTGTAGTTTTAAAACCAAAGTTATGTTTCCTCAGTGCATTAGATGACAGAAAAGAAAATAGAAAAGCATCTTAAATATGGATAATCGTTATGTGGCTAAAAATAGTTGATAAGAGGCCTGATCCTGTAGTGCACTAACCCGAATATATCATCAGCCAGCACACTGCTTCTCCCTTTGAACATGAGTGACCTTCTCCATGACATGAAGGTATCATTTGAGATGGGGCGGGGGGGGCGGGGGGGAAGCAACCATCTTTGAACTCAGTGTCTGGAGTGAGATTCCAAATGTCAGAATAGAGTACTTACTCCATGTAGGGCTTGTTTACCCTAGTTTCTGAGAGGGTCAGTCTCAGTAATGTGCTTAAAATATTTACGGTAATCCTGGGATCTCAGTGCTCTTATGGCTAACATGGCATCTCCAGGCAGCACCAAACGCTTCACTGAAATGTCTGAAATGTGACATTTGCTTATTATTTGGCATAAGATTACAAAAGAGTGGAAAACTTAGTTGCAAATGTAAAACCTCTAAGGATTAAATCACTTTTTAGGATGAAATTTGAGGCTACATCAGATTCTGGAACTTTACAGAGAAGCAGTGAGCAAGGTAAGATGTGAACTGTCAGAGCAAGAAACTTGCACACGTAAAAAATATGCACGTGTGTGTGCACCACACACACACACACACACACACACACACACACACATCTATGGTTATATAATACTAGAGGCCCCGTGCACAAAAATTTGTGCACTCGGGGGGGGGGGGGGCCCCCCAGCCCGGCCTGTGCCC
>NW_005358092.1:1191056-1197662 GCF_000412655.1 Myotis brandtii
GTTAATTTGCATGAGGATATGCTGATTAGCCAATGGGAAGGGTAGCGGTCATACGCTAATTACCATGTTTCTCTTTTATTAGTGTAGATGTTGGCCCAGCGAGCCTTCCATGATCATTGCTGATGAATAAACAGTGTTTTATTCATGCACTCTTGTGAACATATCTGTGCAGGTAGACCCAGGTAGCCATGCAGGTGTGACTGTATCCTTTTGTGCCGTCAAGGTATTTTGCATATGCAACTGACTATCCCCACTTCAGCACTGCTCTGTCTAGGCAGGGCCCTCTCCTAGGTCCTGTTTCTGTGCCTGCCCTTGATGATGATGGGGAAAAACTCCTCGGGCATGGAAATGAGATCACTTTTATTTTTAGCCTTCCTTAATGGTTGTCAACATTCCCTCTGAGCACTTTTACCGGCCTAAATGGATGTAAGCAACCTCTTGTATTCAGTGTGGTATTGACCAGAGGTTATATTTAGTACATGTACAGTTCCAAGGAGGAAAGGTAGATACCCATCTTTAAAGAAGCTCTTTACATATCCTTCCATAAATGTTTGAAAACTTCTTAGAAAATAATTTTAATTTATTTGTCTAACTGGCACCTCTATCAGATCAGGTTTTGAGATAAAACATCCATTGGAAAAGTAAAATCAATGATTAAACACCTGAAACCATCAACTGAGGTGCTTATTGGCCACCTGTAGGGTAGAAAATGGCCTTGAAGGCTGGACTACTTTTAATAGAAGGTGATAACCTTCAGAGACATTAGAGGATGAACACTCTATAATCAGAGTGCTTGGTAAGCAATCAGACACCTGGATAATGACACAAAAAGTACACTTAAGTTCTCCAATAATAATTCTACGTATGTAGTCATGTCCTAGGTAGGCTTCCATTGCTAGATTTAGAGAGTGAAAAGATGACAACTGAAGTTTTTGCCAATTCTGCTGCTATGCAGAATAAGTATCTAGGTGGAGGAGTTGGCCTTGGTTAATGACAGGCAACATGAGGGTGGATAAATGGTGAAGGACAGAGACTTGGCTTGGGATGGTGGACGCACAATACAGTGTACAGATGACGTGTTGTAGAATTGTACACCTGAAACCTGTATAATTTTGTTAACCAGTGACACCCCAATAAATTCAATGAAAAGGAAAAACACATGAGAAATATGTCATATTGTTAATATTAATTATATCATAAAGTTCTCTTGATATATTAAATAATTAATAATGCACTTTTATAGACATTATTACTCACTAATCACAACAACCCTACGAGGTACAAAATTCACTTTCATCCTCATCTGTAACAGAAGTAAAGGAAGCTTTTAATGTCATATAGGTAGCAAATGACAGTGTCAAAATTTGAATCCAATTCTCTCTAACCCTAAAGCCTAGTGTTTCAACCCCTACACATACAACTACCTCAAAGAAACTTCCAAACATAATCTAGACCATTAAACCAAGTCCCAAAATAATCCATGACATAGTTTAGTGAAATCTTTATTTATTGAGTACCCACAGGATAGATAGTACAGAAAATGAAGGAAATTAGGCCCAGTTCTTTATTTACTTCCATTTGAGGAACAGAAAACAATAAACAATGAATGAACTGTTCTGCTCAACTTAAGTATGAATATTGAATTAAGCAGGATGGAGATAGTAGAGAGTACAGTGACCTTGGGAATTAGCTGGTCCTGCGTGAAATTAAACAGCATGCAAGGAACATTTCTGAATCATTTTTCTCACCTGTGAAATGAGAGGACTCAACCATCTCTGAGGTACCATCTAGCCCTTCCATTCTAACATTATAGCTCTTCATACTTTCAGCTGCCCCAATTCTCCTCATTCTCCCTGTGATACATGGGACAGGTTGTTATGGGAAAACTATGTCCACATGGGAACCTTATGTAAACAAAACAAAACAACTCCTTTGATGGACAAGAAAAGGCGGAAGAAATAGATGGATGAGTGTGGGATTGGAGAACTCTAGGAAGGTTTCTGGATTTGGTCTGTGCAATTACTACCTGCCTGCTCTTCATTGCTAATCTTTAGCCAAATCCATGAATTCAATAAGAGAGGGACTGGAAGATTCCACCCTAGATACCGCTGATGTCGCAGTCCGTATAAAACAGCTCCCCCTTCCTTTCTGTGCTCACTACCCACACACACACTCACCCACTTCACTTCCCTATTCACGCGTGTGCACCATTCATAAGTATCAGCACAGGGCAGGATAAGAGAGTTGAGAGCACTCATCCCACGTGCTGGAACCAAGCACAAGACCATAAGCTCTATGACAGCACACCTGCTCCGCTCTCTATCTCTAGCACCAGGAGCAGTGCCTGGCACACAGAAGGCACTCAATATATATTTGTTAAAATCCACAGCTCTGTTTCTACTCTGTCTCCCTTACTACCAAAAGGCTCCATCTTGATCAGACTAGAAGCTCCATAAAGGCAGGAGGACCTCCCCACATTAGTCTTAGAATTCCCATCCCCTGGTAAAATGTCTGAGACACACTGGCACAAAATATACCTTTGGGGAATGTTAGAACTGACAAAAATACAACTGAATATCCAGGTTAAGAGATATATCTCATAGGCAAGAAATAATAATCCCAGAATTATTTTACTAAATAGAATGCATTTTAGCATATAATCTTGAAGCAGATTGTGATCTTTGATCCTTCTATTACTAGTTTGTAAAAAATGAGAAGCATAATGTTAAGGGAGTAAATTGACACTTTAACAGAAAACAAAAAAGACATTAAATGATGAGAAATACCACACGTGTAGTTAAGAAGACACATATAAAAAATGTCTATTCTCCCCAGATTGATGTATAAATTTAAAGCAAATTTAAGCAAAATCCTGATGTTTTTGTTTGTTTTGTTTTCAGAAAAGGCTCTTTAAAAATACATGTGAACCCTAGCCAGTTTGGCTCCGTGGCTAGAGCAGTGATGGCGAACCTTTTGAGCTTGGCATGTCAGCATTTTGAAAAACCCTAACTTAACTCTGGTGCCGTGTCACATATAGAAATTTTTTGATATTTGCAACCATAGTAAAACAAAGATTTATATTTTTGATATTTATTTTATATATTTAAATGCCATTTAACAAAGAAAAATCAACCAAAAAAAATGAGTTCGCGTGTCACCTCTGACACACATGTCATAGGTTCGCCATCACTGGGCTAGAGCATCAGCCTGTGGACTGAAGGGTCCCAGGTTTGATTCCAGTCAAGGGCACATGTCCAGGTTGCAGGCTTGATCCCCAGTAGGGGGTGTGCAGGAGGCAGCTGATCAATGATTCTCTCTCATCATTAATGTTTCTATCTCTCTCCCTCTCCCTTCCTCTCTGAAATCAATAAAAATATATTTTTTTAAAAACACATGTGAAAAGCAACTCATCCAAGATGGCTATAGGGTCATATGCATCCCTATCCATGGCCCCAGGACAAATGGTGAGCCCTGCCCCCTCCTTAGTCATGCTCACCAAAAAATCCTACTTCCTGTAAAAAAACAAAAAAACATACACACACACACACACACACACACACACACGTGAAAGGGACCAAAAAGAGGCAAGACATTTTTGCATCATGGGCAAAGAAGCTGCCCAAAGCTTGGAGTGCTAGTTCTGCAAATGGCAAGGCTCCACTCCAGGCTCCACACCTCTGTCAACTGAAAAAAAGAGATTCCAGAGCTCAGGACTCTCCTGGGCCAGCGCCAACATCCAGCCAACCTCTCCTTGCAACACTTACAGCCTCACTGCCTCTATCTGCCTGGGTCATCATTCAAACCCACCTTGTGAGGCCCTATACCTAAGTCCACTGAGTCACCCCAGGGAGCCCACACCATCCAGGTCCTCCCTCTTCCTCATAAAGTATGTAAATATTCTAGATAGATCCCATCTTTTAAACCCATCCTCTCTGTCTTCTGGAATTTGCAGCCTGTTATCAGCAAAATCCCCCACCTCGGGACTTCTGTCCTTCATTGCTCTGCTCTGATGACCCTGCTTCTCAGAGATCTCAGATCACTGTCCCTCCCTTCTCCCTAAAAACCTCTTACTTTGACATTCATGCCATCGACTCTATGAATGCAATAAAAGTCTTAGAACAAAACAACCTCCCTGGAACTCATGTCTTCCTCCAGCTACCATTCCATTTTCTCTCCCCCCCCCCCCCCCCGTTTCTACAGAATACACTCAAAAGAGTTTTCTGGACATGCTGTTCCCATTATCTGTCCTCTTTGTCTGTCTGGAAACTGTTTTATAGACATTCATCCCGATGATGATAAAAAAAAACTTCTCTTTTCAAGGTCACCAATGACCTCCACATTGCTAAGTCGAACAGTTGGGTCTCAGGCCTCATCTTCCTTGAGCTCTCAGCAGTACTGGGCACAACCGAACAGTCCCTTATTTCTGCACATCTGCCCCCACCCCAAGGTGCTGAGCACCCCTCTCAGGGTCTCTGCTGATCTCACTGGCCATTCTCTCAGCCCCTTTACTACTGCTCTAGTCTCCCTGACCATGAAATGTTGGAGTGCCCAGGACCCTGTCCAAGGACCCCTCTCTTTCTGGGCACATCTGTATACACTGGCTACATAATTTGCAGAACCTAGTGAAAAATAAAAATGCAGCCCAGCCAGTATGGCTCAATGGTTAAGTGTTGACCTATGAACCAGGTCACAGATCAGCAGGAGGGCGGGCCAGCAAAGTACAAGCGACTCACGACCAGATCACAGATCAGCAGGAGGGTGGGCCAGCGGTCAATCCCAAGTATGGGGTGTGTAGGAGGCAGCCGATCTATGATTCTCTCTCATCATTGATGTTTCTCTCTCCCTCTCCCTTCCTCTCTGAAATCAATAAAAATATACTATGTAGTAAGAGAGGAATATGCTAATTAGCCATTACATCCTGAGGCGTAACAACCAAGCACCTCACGACCAGATCACAGATCAGCAGGAGGGCGGGCCAGCAAAGTACAAGCGACTCACGACCAGATCACAGATCAGCAGGAGGGCGGGCCAGCAAAGTACAAGCGACTCACGACCAGATCACAGATCAGCAGGAGGGCGGGCCAGCAAAGTACAAGCGACTCACGACCAGATCACAGATCAGCAGGAGGGTGGGCCAGCAAGATACAAGTGGCTGCGGAGAGCTACAGGAGCGGGCAGGGCAGCAAGCTATGAGGGGGGAGAGGAGAGGGGGGAGGGGGGTTATAGGACAGGGCAGCAGGTGGAGAGCTACAGGAGGGCAGCAGCAACCTACTGGCGCACGGATTCATGTGTAGGGCTACTAGTATATTAAGAAAAAAAGAAAATGCAGGCCCCCTGTCCAAAATTTATTAAGACTTCCAAGACAGCAGCAGCCAATCATTAAAGCAAATGTAAGCCTCTTCCATGAGCCGGGCCCTGTGCAACTGCACAGTCACACACCCATGGAGCCGTCTGCTGAGGACTCTTTTTTTTTTTTTTAATATATTTTTATTGATTTCAGAGAGGAAGGGAGAGGGAGAGGGAGAGAAACATCAATGATGAGAGAGAATCACTGATCCACTGCCTTCTGCACGCCCCCTACTGGGCATCAAGCCTGCAACCTGGCATGTGCCCTTGACTGGAATCAAACCCAGGACCCTTCAGTCCTCAGGCCGATGCTCTATCCACTGAACCAAACCAGCTAGAGCTGCTGAGGACTCTTGAATTTATTTCTCTGGACTAGAACAACACTCCCCTGAACTCTAGGCCCATACACCCACTTCCCTACTAAACATCTCCACTCGGCTCTCTAGTATGCACTCACCTGTTCAAAACCAAATTCCTGACTACCACCCACTTCCCTCCACAAGAGAGAGCCCTGTTCTTTCTGCAGTCTTCCCCATCCTGGTACATTCTTCCAGGTTCTCAGACCAAAAACCTCTGAGCCAGCTTAGATTCTCCTTTTTACGTAAGCCTCATCCAAGTCATGAGCAAATGCTGCTGGCTCTACCTTCAAACATATGGAGGATGTATCCACTCCCCCTCCTTCCACCTTAGCTCTGCCACAGGGACCATCTGGCACCTGGATTACTGCTGTCCCCTCCCACTGGGCTCAGCCCTTGTTCTCCAGTCTAGTCTCAACCCATATGCCCTGTGATAATTTTACAGTGGAAGTCCCCTCAAAATGAGTTTAAAGGTGCCCTCACATTACTCAAATTTAAGAAAAACTGCTCTACATTACCTGATAAGCTGTTTGCCTTTCACATTACCCAACTACAGAAATAGTAAAGTCACTGGTTCTTATATGCCTGTTTTCTCAAAACAAGAAACAAAAAGATTACAGGTAACCCCAGCTCCAAACTGCAACCCCTGGACCTTCCTCATATCAAACATCTACCTACAAACCTTCCGAGAGACCCGAGATGGAAAGAATCTAATTGTTTTTTAAACTCCCTTTCTACTTTCCATTATCTAAGGGTCTGGGGAACGTGTCCTGTATCATAATCACAGAGCATACAACTCAACAAGATTTTTGTTTCTAAATATGTGGGTTTTTTTAAAGATAAAAGAAAAAAAAAAGAACAAAATCCAGACGTGAGCGGTGGGGAATGCTGTCTGAAGCACCGG
>NW_005358092.1:1198601-1206051 GCF_000412655.1 Myotis brandtii
GGCCCCGGCGGGGAGGCGGCGGGAGAAGGAGCGGGGCTGGGATTCTCTGGAAAGTGGCTCAGGAGGAATCTGCGATGGTGCGCAAGACTGCGGGCTTCAGGTGGTGGGGAGGCGATGCGGTGGGATGGTTGAGGGTGGGGTACGGATCAGCGGGTTAGGGGGCGCTTTTCCATCTGGCCTGTCACTTCTCATAGGGTGCCTGTGTCTCCTGTGAGTAACAGCTGGGAACTCATAACCTCCCTTCTTTTCGCAGTTTCTGTTCTTCCATGTCCAGTTTGGTGGGACCTGTGCAGGTTCTTCACGGGGATACTATTTCTCAGGTGTCTCCAGACTCCTCACCCGCAGCCCCCACAGCCTGTCTAGAATTCTAACTAGTGGCATGTTAAAGCTGTAAAAACCCTAGGAAGCACTTACCACCACCCCCACACACACACCGGACACACTCACACTCACACCTTCTTGCAAAGAAGCAAAATCATTGAAAGGTGAAGTGACTTGTCCAAGGTCACTTGATCTATTTTTGTTTTTACCTGTCCATTAATGTTCAAACTGTGCTTCCTCCTTCTGAGCACAGTTCCATTAAAGGGGGGGAGGGTGGGGGAGGGGGGACACACACCTGAATCTTCTTAATTTCTGAAGAAAATTCTGACCTCAGAGTGAAAAAGAAGATTTGTGTGAGAGTCTGACCCTGCATTTACTGCTGTGATCATTCTGCTTCGCTTAACATCAACTTCAGGGACTGACAAGGAGAAGAACGGAGTTGAGCACAAAGATCAGTGCTGGGAAGACAGAGCCCTGTGTCCCCCAACTCCTCCCTGCCAGCCTCCTCTCCCCGGGACTTCCTTGGGGGAAATGCAGTAGGGAGCGACAACTTGCTTTGTGAACTATGGGCTGGCATTATAGCTTCAAGTAGGATTCCTTGCCTGTCTATTCTGGGCCCTCAAAAAAAAATGTTTCTGATAAGAAATCAGTCTTTAGCCGGGAGTTGAGGAAAAAGAAATTATTCTAAATTGTTGAGCTGAGCTTCAGGGTGGGAGATGTTTTCTCAGTGGGTCTTCATAGGTGCTGAGGGTGACCTTACAGCGAGTTACTCCTAGCAGGGAGTTTGTCAAAAACTTTGTCACTAATGAGCCAGTAAATTTTCTTACCAATGATAACTCTTTCAGGACCTAAGCAGAACTGAAAGGGACTTGAGTGTAACCCCAATTTTAAGGTAGATTGAAAAAAAATGTTTCTAAAACTAGATGGGAACAGAAAATGTACATAGAGGTTATTTTTAATTTTTAGGAAAGAACCTAAATAGGTTAAATGTAGAATGTTTGCCTTTCACCACAGACTGATGCAGTGTCCTGCCCTGATTTATTGCAACCCCGTCATGAAATGGGTTGTTGCTTCTGTTTTCATATTTATCTTCTAATAACCAAAACTGTCCTGACAACTTCATAGCGTGTTAAGATAGTTCAGTTGCACACCTTGAAGAGCACAACATAGATGCCACAAGTGGTAGATGGATGTCGCACTTGCACTTGTGGTATCTCGTTGATTGCCATGGGTAATTCCCCTGACCTTCAGAAGTTAGAAAGATTAGCATGGCATTTGACCACAGAATTCAGACCTAAATCCTATCTATATCTATATATATATCTATATATCTATATCTATCTATCTACGACAGATAGATATAGATATATAGATATATATATTTATAGATATAGAGATATATAGATATATATATAACTAGAGGCCCGGTGCATGAAATTCGTGCACAGGGGGTGGGGGGGCGGTTGCTCCCTCAGCCCAACCTGCACCCTTTCCAATCCAGGAGCCCTCAGGGGATATTCTACTGACAGCTTAGGCCTGCTCCCCATGGTTCTCTGCTGTCTGCGGGGCCCGCTGGGCCGCTCCCGGGTCACCGCGGGCAATGGCCAAGCAGGCCCTGCTGTGTGTGGTCTGCAGGGCCTGCTTGGCCGCTCCCAGGTTGCTGAGGCTACGCCCAAGCAGGGCCTGCTCTCAGCGGCTGCCCCCCGGGACTGGAGGACTCCAGCGGGTCTGAGAGAACTGGGCACCACCATCTTTGTGTTGGAGTGATGGTTCATTTGCATATTACTCTTTTATTAGATAGGATATATTTATTTCAGAGAGAAAGGGAGAGGGAGAGAGAGATAGACACATCAATGATGAGAGAGAGTCATTGATCAGATGCCTTAAGCCCCCAACCCGAGCATGTGCCCTTGACTGGAATCAAACCCGGGACCCTTCAGTCCACAAGCTGACGCTCTATCCACTGAGCCAAACCAACCAGGGCTAAATCCTATCTTTGGTGTCTTTTAGAGATATACTGTATATTCCCAAAGGATAAAAGTGGCACGTGATCAGTACTTATTAATAGCCTTAGAATCCAAATGACAATGGGTCATTCAGTAAATCCTTTCCCCCTTTCCAGACACCTCCTAGGAGGAAGACAAAGAATAGCAAATGCAAAATGCAGAGCAGCAGGGATATCAGAGAAATGTATCTTGTCTCTACCCTCATGGAAGCAAGAACTTCTCAAGAAAGAGAGTCTGCTTCCATTTCCTAGAGCCAGCACCCTGGGCCTTCACAAGTCTATAATAGAAGCAGCCTGCAGAAGAAAGAAAGAATTCCTGAGGAGACAGTCCAAGAAGGATACACACCATGCCCTACCACTGTGTGTTGCTACGTATTGTTGAGCTAAATCAGAGCAGCTCTTTTCTTCCTTGTGGATGAAGTCGAGGGAAAAGAGGAATTAGAGTTTTCTTTCCCTGAAAGCCAAATGTCTCCATCCTCTCTCACTATCCTATGTGCCCCTCTCCATAGGCAATGAGACTAGCCAAGACACATCCAGTTCCCCCAGAGAGAGGACACATGCTTTCTGGTGCTTTGATCACACCAAGGAAGGAAATCTGCACACTTCTATTGACAGCACACTCCAGTGTTCAAGAAGTAGGGTTTCCGGGCAGTTCTCCCTATGACCATCTTAAATTTCTTCTATTTTAATTAAAACCCATTCTTCCATACTTAACCATCCTGGTTCTAGAGAACAACCAGCTAGCCCCTTCTCAAGAAGTTCCTTCATACAAATGAAGACTTTAAGTCAGTTCTTAAGCTCTTCTTTTCCTCAGACTAAAACTCCATTTTCTTTTTTAAATGTTCATACATGTAAACATTTTATATATGGATACATATGTCTATACATATATAAACATTTTTTTAAGGGAAGTGACTGCCTGTTTGTTAAGACAGTCACAAAGGCCCAATCAGTCCAAGGGGACCTTTTTATAATATGTATATTGTAAAAAGGTATGAATATGTATATTGTAAAAAAGGTATGAATAAGCATAGAGCTATCATCCATGTACCTACTCTCCAGTTTAGGAAATAAAACAATATACAGGCAGTCCTCTGGTTACGTCAGACTCGACGTACGTTGTTTTGTGGTTATGTCACCATCTCCCATTTACAGTATTTATAAAAAAATTCCGTCATTTCAACGTATGTACATGTGCTTTATGTTTTTTATTATTTATTTACCACAAGTAAAGGTCAGGAATTGTTATCTTTTAAATTTTTTTTACTGTTTCACCTCATTACTGCTATGTATGTCTCCATGTGAGTGACGTAGGTGCTTATGTAGGTGGGTTCTGACTTACGGCGAAAATCGCATTACATCGCGCTGTAGGAACGGATCTCCGATGTAACCCAAGAACCTACTGTAAACACAGTGGAAGCCACTAATCCCCAATCCCTTTCCTTTCCTTCTGTTCCCAGACCAATTTCATTTTCAGCTTTCTTCATAGAGCAGCGGTTCTCAACCTGTGGGTCGCAACCCCTTTGGGGGTCGAACGACCCTTTCACAGGGGTCGCCTAAGACCATTGGAAAACACATATATAATTACATATTGTTTTTGTGATTAATCACTATGCTTTAATTATGTTCAATTTGTAACAATGAAATTGGGGGTCACCACAACATGAGGAACTGTATTAAAGGGTCACGGCATTAGGAAGGTTGAGAACCACTGTCATAGGGCCTCTTTTATCTTTCCCTATTTTATTTACAAATGAACAAACTAAAAAGCAATCCTGACAGTAGAGGGTAAAGGATCTAGGGAAGATCTTTTAATGCAAATCTTTCCTCTTCATGGTGGTCTTATTCGGCATTCTGTAAATGCATTTTGATGATTCTTTTGACACTTCCTCAGATTCTTTTCATTCTTAATCATCGTTTTTAGAAAGCAGTGTTCCAAACTGGACATAGAAGAAATCTTCAGTAGAACTGACAATATCTATCATCCTAATGACAAAAAGGGCAGTTGTCCCATACCTAGTCCCCCTCAATTATTCATTCATTTATTAACATTTATGCCTGGCTTGTGATGCTGGCTGCAATTGAAATTTTAGCTGGGGTTGTCATCTGATATACCTACAGGTGGACTCTCTAAGTAGCCTGGGCTTCCTCACATGTTTGATGGACTCAAAGGGTCCCAGGAGACAGAACCACCTTCTGACTTAGTCTTGGAAATCATGCAGTATCACTTCTATCACATCCTGTTTGTTGAGGCAGTCACAAAGGCCCAATCAGTCCAAGGGGACAGGACATAGACTCTATTACTTGATGGTAAAGTGACAAAATTGTGGAAGAGCATGAGGATTGGAAACACTATTGCAGCCATTTTTGGAAATACAATCTACTAGAACTAGCAGCGAGCAATTTTGATGTTAATTATTATTTATAATTGCACCAAAATCATATAATATGTATGGAAAATTGATGAAAACTGTCAGACCTTCATGTTAAAAACAGGGCATTTGGGCTCCCACAGAGCAAAACTGAAGTACTTTACCAGATCTCAAGTTTTACTATCATGCTAATACTACTCAAGACATTATGATGTAGACATATAAATAGACAGATCATTAAAATAGAATAGAGCCCAGCTAGTGTGGCTCAGTAGTTGAGCATCAACCTATGAACCAGGATTCCTGGTCAGGGCACATGCCTGGGTTTCAGGCTTGATCCCCAGTGGGGGGCATGCAGGAGGTAGCCCATGTGATTCTCATCATTGATGTTTCTATCTCTCTCTTCTCCTCTCTGAAATCAATAAAAATATTTTTTAAAAATATAAATTCGAATAGAGAATCCAGAAATAGATCCATGTACTTATGGTTAAATAATTCAAATGCAATAAAATAATTCAATAGTAAACAATCCAAATATTCATCAAGTAAATGGATAAAAAATTGCTGTATTTTTATATAATGGGATATGACTCAGCAATAAAAAGGAATAAATTACCAATCTATTCAACAGCATAGATGAATCTCAAAAACATTATACTGACTGAAAGCAGGACAAAAAAGGATACATAGAATGATTCTTGTTAAAGTAACCAGATTCGACCCAAGATGGAGTCCCTCATGCTAAGTTCCACATCAGCCAACCAAAACTTAACTTTCTATGCTCTATGCTCTCGGCTTTCCTAGAAAAGGAAGGTTTAAGTCAGTGGTCGGCAAACCGCGGCTCACGAGCCACATGTGGCTCTTTGGCCCCTTGAGTGTGGCTCTTCCACAAAATACCATGTGCGGGCGCGCACGTACAGTGAGATTGAAACTTCGTGGCCCATGCGCAGAAGTCGGTTTTTGGCCTGGGAGAGTATTTTGAAGAAGTGGCGTTAGAAGAAGTGGGGAGTGTCGGTCGGTTGGGCGACAGGAGATGCCTGCGCAGGCTGGCCACGGGATACGCAGGGTGGGGGAGGCCCGCGATTCATGCATGCACGAGTTGAGGATGGGAGGTTGGAAGGGGTCGACCTCAGCGAACGTACCTCAATCAGATTGAGGACGTTTTTAGCAAAGGCCAGCTTAGGAGTACACTAATTAATAACAATGTACCTACCTATATAGTTTAAGTTTAAAAAATTTGGCTCTCAAAAGAAATTTCAGTCGTTGTACTGTTGATATTTGGCTCTGTTGACTAATTAGTTTGCCGACCACTGGTTTAAGTCAACCAATCGGTACTTGTGTGCCCATCACAAATTACTTAACCCAGCTCCAAGTCTTCCCAAGTTTGCTTTAACCAATCTGCAAATGTCCTTGTTCTATAAAATGTTATTGCCCTGGCCAGGTTTCTCAGTTGGTTGGAGCATCATCCCATACACCAAAAGGTTGTGGATTCGATTCCCAGTCAGGCACATACCTAGATTGCAGGTTCAATCCCTGGTCCAGGCAAGTATGGGAGGCAACCAATTGATGTTTCTCTCAAATGGATGTTTCTCTCTGTGTGTCTCTTCCTCTCTCTCTAAAAATCAATTTTAAAAAAATACCCTCAGGAGAGAATAAAATAAATTCTTACAAGGTACTCAACATTACTAATCAACAACAAAATGCAAATCAAAACTGCAATAAATTAGAATGGCTATTATAAAAAAAATAACAAAAAAAGTGTTGACGAGTATGTGGAGAAAAGTAAATCCTTGTACACTGCTAGTAGAAATGTAAATTGGTTCAGCCACTATAAAAAATAATATGGAGGTTTCTCAAAAACTTAAAAATAGAACTACCATATGATCTAGCAATTCTACTTCTGGGTATTTATATGAAGAAAATGAAAACTAACTTGAAAAGATATCTGCACTCCCCCATGTTCATTGCAGCATTATTTAAAATAGCCATAATGTGAATAAAACCTAAGAGTCCATGAATAGATGAACAAATCAAGAAAATGTGATACATTCTATACAATGGAATATTATCTAGCTATAAAAAAAGAACTAGCCCTAACCGGTTTGGCTCAGTGGATAGAGCATCGGCCTGCAGACTCAAGGGTCCCAGGTTTGATTCCGGTCAAGGGCATGTACCATGGTTGCGGGCACATCCCCAGTGGGGAGTGTGCAGGAGGCAGCTGATTGGTGTTTCTCTCTCATTGATGTTTTTAACTCTCTATCCCTCTCCCTTCTTCTCTGTAAAAAATCAATAAAATATATTTTTTTTAAAAAAGAACAAAATCTTGCCATTTGGGACAACATGGATGGACCTTGATGGCATTATGCTAACTGAAATAATTCGAACAGAGAAAGACTATTATGATCTCACTTATATGTGGAATCTAAAAAAAACAACAACCAACTCCAGATACAGATTGCTGATTGCCAGAGACTTGGGGAGTGGCGGTGGGAGGAGTGAAATGGGTGAGGGTGATCAAAAGGTACAAACTTTCAGTTATAAAATAAATAATTTCTGGGGATGTAATATCCTATATAATAAAGAAGTAATATGCAAATTAACCCTCACGCCCTCACAAGATGGCTGCCTACCACCAGGCCGGCAGGAGGGTTAGTGAGGGATGACCAAACGACTGAACAAGCAGGCTGTGTGGGGCAACCAGGCTGGCGGGGGGTGGGGGCAATGAGGGGCGACCAGGCCAGCGGGGGGGGAG
>NW_005358092.1:1206219-1240151 GCF_000412655.1 Myotis brandtii
CGACCAGGATGGCAGGGGGTGGCAGTTAGGAGTGACCAGGCTGGCAGGGAGGGGGCAGTTGGGAGCAACCTGGCTGGCAGCGGGGGCTGTTAGGGGCGACCTGGCCAGCAGGGGGGTCAGTTAGGGGCGATCAGGCAGGCAGGCAGGTGAGCAATTAGGAGCCAGAGGTCCAGAATTGTGAGAGGGATGTCCGACCGCCGGTTTAGGCCCAATCGGGCCTAAACCGGCGGTCAGACATCCCCCAAGGGGTCCCGGATTGGAGAGGGTGCAGGCTGGGCTAAGCAGACCCCCTCCCGTGCACAAATTTCATGCACTGGGCCTCTAGTATAGTTAATAATACTATATTGTATATTTGAAAGCTGCAAAGAGAATACATCTTAAAAGCTCTGATCACAGCAGCACCATTTTGGGGCTCAGCCCATCTGGTTTTCCAGATGACCTAATCTATATATATAAAAGCCTAAGTGACCATCTGCCCATTTGACTGTTCGACCATTCGACCAGTAGCTATGATGTGCACTGATCACCAGGGGGCAGATGCTCAATGCACAGGCATGGAAACATGGAACAGACTGATGAATCTCAGAGGGAAGCAGGGAGAGGGGAGGACGGGAAGAGATTAACCAATGATCTTATATGCGTACTAGATGCTCAGTGCACGGATTTGTGCACTGGTGGGGTCCCTCGGCCTGGCCTGTGGGGATCAGGGCCAAAACCGGCAGTCTGACATCCCCCAAGGGGTCCCAGATCGCAAGAGGGCATAGGCAGGCTGAGGGACCCCACCGGTGCACAAATCTGTAAATTCATAATTCTTTACCCCTTTTGGCCTCATACATTCCTCCTTCGGCGACCCTAACATTTGGTGCCTAACAGGAGGGTTCCACAGGGATGGGGAGCCATCACTCTGGCTTTGGTCACCCCAAGTTTGCTTCTCGGAAAGCAGATGGCAGCGGCAGCTTGACCTGGGTTTACCTCCAAATCCTACTTGGGTGACATGATTGCCAGCCTCAATTAGGCCTCCCTCCCTTACAGGCCCTCCCAAACCAGCCAAGGAGGATGCCAGATCGGGGACCTCTCCTTCCCATTGCAGACCCCACACTCAACACCCAACACTGGCTCATTTCATTTCCGGTAAGTGACAATTGGATCACCCTTTCAGATATCTGATTTGCTCATCGTCTCAGACCAAAGACCTAGCGCTAGGCCAGAAATCCTATCCGGTCCAGCTTTGGCCCCCAGGACCAGGTCTCACAGTCTTCCACATTGCAGGGGACACCCACCACATGGATTAGACTGTCCTCCTCTCTCCAGAGCCTGACTAGTTAGTGAGGATGCCCTCCCTCTAGTCTTTCTCCCTGGGTCTCCCTTTGTTGCTTACCTCTTCCTAATTTACACCACAGGGAATTTTTTTCTGTCTCCCCGAGAAAACACTACTCTGGGATGTCTCATCCTTAATCTGAACACACTCAGCCTTTCCACGGAGGTCCAGCCAAAGTGCCCTATCCATAATCTAAATCGTTCACATTGCCCCGAGATTTTCACATTCTCCAGGACTTAGACAATTTCTGTCACCACAATGGGAAGTAGTCAGAGATCCCAGCCTTCTTTATACTCCTCAAATATCCTTCTCTCTGTCAAACTTACTCTACTCATCAAAACCTACTTCTCCACTCAAAGCCCCTTTTGCTGACCCCAGACCTTTCCACCCTGAGGTTTCTGATCATCCTTCCCCAACCCATTAGGTCCCTCAGAGTCTCCCTTTTACCCTTCCAATCACTCAAGTCTCCATTCCCCTCCAGGTCCCTGGAACCCACCTCTTTATGTCCCTCCTCCGACTGCCCTGCTGTCTTCACACTCCATGTCTTCTTCCACCCCCTGAACCTCTTTACTAAGCCCCCTTCTTACTCATTCCCAGACAGCCCAGCCTCCAATCCCTGTCCTTCCCCTCCGAGAGGTGGCCAGGACCAAGGGTTTTGTCCTGGTACACATCCCATTTTCCATGTCCAACCTCGCACAGATTGAGAGGCATCTTGGGTCTCTTTCCAACCAAGGAATTTGAGTACCTGACCCAGTCCTATGGCCTGACCTGGCATGACATCTATGTCATTCCTGTCCTCCTCTCTAACCCCAGAGAAGGAGCACATTTGGCTAGCAGCTCAGGACCATGCTGATGCCCTCCAAAGACAGGTCCCGGCAGCCAACTTGAATGGCTCTGACGCAGTCCCCTGAACTAACTCAAGATGGGATCAATTCTCCAGGGCGCCAGCTCCATAGCCAAATGATAATCTGTCTTATTGCCGGACTCAAAAAGGCTGCCCCTAAGGCAGTCAACTATGATAAACTTAATAAAGTGACTCAGGGCCCTGATGAAAACCTAGCTCTCTTCCCCTCCCACCTCACGAAGGCCTTACAGAAACTTACCTCCTTAGACCCTACCTCCTTAGAGGGAACCCTTCTTCTGAACATCCATTTTATATCCCAATCAGCCCCTGACATATACCACCAACTTCAAAAAATGGACACAGGTCCATAAACCCCTCAAAAAAGACCTTGTTAACCTGGCCTTTAAGGTCTTTAATAAAGAGATGAGGAGATGCAAAGCCAAAAACAAAGGTGAGATCAGGCCAAGGCTGAGGCCCAGAAGGAGGCTTCCCAGCTCCTAACCACCACTCTCACGAACCCCCAACAGTGCCAGTCCTCCAACCACGGGTAAGTCAGGGGCTAAGCCTCCTCTGGGCCCGTGCTTCAATTGCAACAAGGAAGGACACTGAGCCAAGTCCTGCCCAAACCCAAGAACCCCGCCTGGGCCCTGCCCAAGGTGCGGAAGGGAAATCAGACTGTAGTCTGGCCCCTCAGGTCGGACCTCAGTCAATCCAGCAAGGCCACCCTCTGGATCTGGTTTGGAGCTCCCAGACCTCCTGGTACTGGCCACTGAAGACTGAAGCAGTCCAGGCCCTGACAAAGCCCCACAGACTTACATCACCAGGACAGAGCCCTGGCTAACCACTGTGGTGGCAGGTAAGCCGATCTCCTTTTTAATCGACACTGGGGCCACTTATTCTCTCCCCAAATTCGCTGGGACCCTTGTCCCCTCCTCAGTCTCTATTATGGGGGTTGATGGACTAGTCTCACAATCATTAGCCATCTCATCTCTACACTTCATCTTACTAGACACCTTCTTTATCCACTGTTTTCTCATTCTACCTTGATACCCAACCATGCCCGCCACACATCCCCTCATAAAGCCCAACTGTCCCACCAACTGACCACAGTCACCTACCTTAGTTTCACTCTCACTCCACAAAGTCGAGCCATTACCTTAAACCGTAAATGCCTTATCTCCTCCATGGCTGTCCCCACCTCATGACTGTCCCTATTCTCTTTTCTTGAGCTCACTGGATACTCTGGCCTTTGGGTCCCCAACTTTAGTCTTCTCGCCAAGTCCCTCTATGACACGGGGAAGGGACCCCTCACTGAGCCTTTAGATTCCAAGGCCAGCATTATCACCCCTTAAATGCTCTGAAAACTGCTCTCACCTTAGTGCCTTCTCACAGCCCCTTTCCCAAAGAACAACTTTCTTTACTGCAAACTGCAAACTCTTATTTAACAGTCCTGCTACTATCAAAATCTGGACTCATTATCATCATGAGTTAGCATGTTATCTCTAAGGAAAAATGTGGCAGTTTTGAGTCCAAGCATTTAGAGGCCTGGAAACTGCAGTCCTAGAACAGGCTGTAGGACCTGCTCCCTCCATCCCCCTCCCCCCTCAGCCTTTTCTCCAGCCTCATATGCCTATACATAATTTCCCAAAGTCTTATTTGGCAACTTAAAAGCTTTGGAGCATTGCTGAGTTAAATAATAAACATCTAAATATTTCAATATAAGTTTTAAGTTCACCTGATTTTAACTTTTGTTACAGAAAATCTATAAAGTAGATTTGGAACTGTTAATGTAATGTCTTGTGCTTTGTTAAAGGTATATTTCTTGAAATTGAGAATGTTCATAAATGTCAATCTAAGAAATGCTGGCTGTTTACTTTTTGGTTATCATTGGAAAATTAAGGTTTCTGAGAGTTAAGAATTCTAATTAAATTGAAAAGAAATTGCATGGTTTTTTTAAAATATGTATATTTTTTATTGATTTCAGAGAGGAAGGGAGAGGGAGAGAGAGATAGAAACATCAGTGATGAGAGAGAATCATGAGAATCATTGACTGGCAGCCTCCTGCAAGCCCCCTAGTGGGGATTGAGCCCACAACCCGGGCATGTGCCCTTGACTGGAATCAAACCCGGAACCCTTTAGTCCACAGTCCAACACTCTATCCACTGAGCCAAACCAGCTAGAGCAGAAATTGTATGGTTTTGATAATAGAAGGCATGAGGCATGGACATGCATTTTGAAGGAAGAAGAAAGTGAATGAAAGTTGTAAGAATGTTTGTGAAAGTTGTAAGAAGGTTTGTGAAAATTATAGAAGGTTTGTAGGGAGAAATGTTAAAAGGAAGTCATATAAATGACACACTATGCAGCCACCTAGTAAATCCTATCTTCCTAAACCAAGGACAAGTGAAACTAAGAGAATAAACCTCATGTTGGTATATTAGACTACAACACTCCAAACTAATGTCTCTTTCCTTCCACCAGACCATTGTCATAATTCGTATTGTTCTAGCTTTTGCCTCAATAATACTAAAATTTATAAAACAGTTTGTCTCCACCAGGTTAGGCAGCTTATACCCTTGATCTTTCCTCCCTAAAGATAATATCTAGACCTCAGTTTTTATTTCAGCTCCAGGCCCAGAAAAGCAGCAAAACCAGACAAGTGACATTGTGGCAGCCTCAAGACCAGCTTTTACCTTCCAAGTCACTCAACAGTGTCTTCACCAACCAGTCTCTTGGGGAAATCATAATACTGCGACTCCTAATCCAGCCAACTACTATCAAAGTCCATTCCCCTGTGATCATGACGCCCCCCCCCCCCCCCCCACCAGCAGGAAGTAAATACAGAAGATATGACCTTTGTTCCTATTCCATAAATCAAAAAGGCTGGAATGGTAGGTCTGATCTAATAATTGAATGGACACCCCCTCCCCTGGGAACTGACCTTTAGACCACTTCACAACAGACATTCCCTTTTGCTTAGCACTTGTAAGGCCACATTCCACTTGCTAAGACCATTATCTTTTCCCTCAGGACCTGCCCAGAGAATTCTCTGCCCAGAAAAAGCCCGCCTAGAGTCCTTTAAAATCTCTGACTCCCTATCCGGGTGCTGGCTCCATTTTGGGGCTCAGCCTATCTGGTTTTCCAGATGACCTAATAAATTCATAATTCTTAAAAAAAAAGTTCTGATCACAAGAAAAAAATTATAACTATATGTGGTGATGGATGGTAACTAGATTTATTGTGGTGATCATTTTGAAATATACACAAATATCACATTGTTATATTGTATATCTAAAACTAATGTTATGTCAATTATATCAGAATTTTTTTAAAAATATATTGCCTTGAACAGCTCTTTGGAGTTCCTTTCTATCTCCTAGATTGGATGCTGCCCAATTCATGAATCACTGAATAATTTACTTGATCTAGTAAATTGATCTGTAAATTGTCTGTGGGAAGTTTTAACAATTCCATTTAAATGAAGTTTAAGAAAAGGCAAAAAGCGCTAAGGGTCAGGTTGTAGAGATTTATAGAGAAGGGACTCAAGGAAACTTTCTGGAGTGATTAAAAGGTTCTATTATTTTTTAAATAAAGGTGTGGATATTGATGTATTTTCAACTCATCAACCTATACAATTAAAATCTATAGCTTAACTTTTAAAATAATAATAAAGGAAGTGAATTTTTTAAATGTTTGCACTAGGATACTAGGATATTCATGTTATTTATTATAGCAAAAATGTGAAAAACAAGCCCAATGACAAAAAATGAACAAATAAGCTAAAATCTTTCTTTAAAAAATGATTCTCTTTAAAAATAAAATTTTTGAAGACTATTTAATGCCTTGAGAAATTATTTAAAATATAATGTTAAATGAACAAAGGAAAAACACAAACCTGTATATAGATTGTGATCTACTTTTAATATACATATATAACATATATAAATTATACATCCATATATAGATGTATAACAGAGAGAGAAGTATTAAAATGTTTACTATAAAAAAAGTTTACTATAATTATCTATGGGTGGTGATTTTTATTTCTTTCTTATACTTCTTGGTATCTTTCCATTTTTTTTACAGTAGGATAATAAAAAGTGTCTTCTTAAATGAATTGTAGGAATATAGTGAGTCCATCAGCCCAGAGTTGTTGCTGTAATTTCACTTGGTTGAACATGTACAAAGGATGAATGTCAGAAAATAATCAAAGCGAGTATTGCTGGTTGCCAAGCTGAACTGGGGGGACAGAGGGGATGTCATAATAACTGAGTAAAGACCCTCTTCAGGAAATGCAATTCAGCTGCAAGGTACTGGGAAATTCAGCAGCTAACACAGCAACTTGATGACAAGTGAACAAGTCTAAAAGCGGATGCACTTGTTTTATAATTATGATGTTGATAATAATAATAACAACTAGCATTTTTAAGTGCTTCCTCTATGCCAGGTAATAAGGTAAATGCTTTGCTTTCTTATTCTCCTTTAATTTTCCAAATAATGCAAAGAGTTAATGAAGCACATTATTATCTCTATTGAATGGAGATAATAAGTTTAGAGAAGTTCAATAATTTGTCAAGATCACACAGGTAGGTCATACATGGAGCAAGATGTGAGCTTTGGTCTGGCTGTCTACACTCATAATTATTGTACTCACCTATATCTTCAAAAGGTCTTTCAACAGAGAAATAGAAGTAAAAGAAAATATTTCTAGACAATCACAATAGCACAAACCAAAAAACATACTTTCACATAAACAGAATGAAAGACTTTAATTAAGCATCTGTATTTTCTTTCACATCTGCTGACCAAAGACTAACAAAGGCAATGACAGCTTTGAATATATGCACTCACTCTTATACAAAACATGAGCACAGATTCCTATTTTACTAAATTCTGAAGTCCATCAACCCTCTATCAGATGGTCATCTGTTGCTTTGTCATCTTTTATGAACTGCTCACTCCACTGCAAGTGATCTGGAGGGAGGGAGCATAGCCTCACTTCCCCTACTACGGGCGTGGTCATAAAATCATGTGGACCAATCAGACTAAGTCTCCCTGAGAACTGTGCTTTATCTCCAGGTGAAAAGGAAAAACCAGATCTGAATAAGAAAAACCAGAGGGTTTTATGGAGAGACATACACTTGAAGTGGTCATAAAATCATGTGGACCAATCAGACTGTCTCCCTGAGAACTGTGCTTTATCTCCAGGTGAAAAAGAAAAACCAGATCTGAATAGGAAAAACCAGAGGGTTTTATGGAGAGACATACACTTGAGGACAGAGGATCTTGAGCTGCAAGAAGGATGTAAGTGTGGGGCTTCTAGAAACCCTCTGGCACTATGGAGAGACCCTGGCTAGTTAGCCAAGACTGAAATTCATTTTCAGATAATATTATTTGCTCTGATCAATCCAGCCTTTTCTGAAGCCCAGGCTCCTTACTGAACTTTACATGGTTGAATAAATTCCCTTTTTACTTAAGACAAGCATAACCCTAGAATTTCTACATAGAAAGGACTTAGGAAAAGAAAGAATGAAAGAACATATCTTGAAGCTGCAAACACAGCTTTACTTAGAGTGTAGTTTTTGGAGGGATGATGAACATTAGTGGGAGCAGGAAAATAAACCTCCCTCAAGCCACTCCTGGAAGCTAACACTATTAAGGTTTCTATCACTTGCAACCAAAACATTACTGATTGATACAAATCCCTTCATCTTTTCTGCAACTCTTCCCACCTTTGTCGTCAATTTACCTGGAATGTGTTGTAATAAAGAATGCCCTGTGGAGATGAATGGTGTCAATATAAAAATGAAGCAACAGCAAAGCTTCTCAAAGTATTTCTCAACACATTTTGACTTCAAAAATAAATTGTGTTCGTGGGCACCAGCTGGTGTATTGACAATGGTATTAGGTCCTATCACACAAAACAAAATTCCTAATCTTGTAGCCTACATATGTTTGGACCTTCTGATTCGCATTGTATGATGCTTTCTATCTGGAAAGTAATTAGGAACATGGACATAAAGAATGTCTATCCAGTCCAACCTGCCTGGCTCAGTGGTTGAGCATTGACATATGAACTGGAGGTCACAGTTCAATTCCCGGTCAGGACACATGCCCGGGTTGCGGGCTTGATCCCCGGTAGGTGACGTGCATCATCATTGATGTTTCTATTTCTCTCTCCCTCTCCCTTCCTCTCTGAAATCAATTTTAAAAACATATATATTTTAAAAAAGGATGCCTATCCACTAAAAATTTCCCATCAGTGTCTTCTCTTCATTATTATCCATAAACAAAATAGCTATTTCCTAATGTCAGTAATGATACAGCTCCTCAAACATTGTCCAAGTATTTCCTTTTTCTAGAGAAAGTTTAGGACTCGAAGTCTAAGTATCTGAACAGTAGCCTTCTACCTACGAGATAAATTTTAAAGCATCAACTTCAAAGAATTATAAAAACTTTTAAATTCATGATTTCTATTAAGATCAAATTGCACAATGTAAGCTTGGTTACACTAATATATAAGACAAGTCTCACAGACTTGTTTTAAATATTTTTTATTGACTTCAGAGAGAAAAGGAGCAATAGAAACATCAATGAGGAACATCAGTGATGAGAGAGAATTATTGGGGATAGAGCCCACAACCAGGGCATGTGCCCTTGACCAGAATCAAACCCAGGACCCCTCAGTCCACAGTCTGACACTCTATACACTGAGCCAAACTCTCCAGGGCCAGACTCACTTTTAGGTCAGCACTGCTTATTTATCTTACATTATTCTATATCATCAGAGGAAGTTGACCTTCAATGTTTAGATTAATTTGAAAGATAACTAATCTATAACTCTTATTTCCCTCTCTGTTTTCCTGCAGCTCTTTTTTTCTGAATTACATTCGATCTTTGGGTGAAAGGTTTATTGTCCCATTTGGGCAGCTTGTGTGGAAATGTCATTAACAAGTCACAGTGGAATGAAGAAATTTGGGTTTCTTGACTAAGGCACTACATGTCTTATTGTTCCCATATGTAGCTGAATAGGTAGATTCCTTTAAATTCTGAAATTCAATGATTATAAGTGGTACCAAGTATCTAGTGTCACCTTAGCACTCACAACCGCAGTTAAGTGTGGACAGTTCCACATGTCCTTTTTTGACATCCTTAGACCAGCTATGGCAAGCTTTAGTGTATAAGGGAACCTCTTATGAAATGGGGACACTTATTTAACTGCAGATCCTTGCTCTTCACCCTCACCTGCTTCAGTAAGTGGTAGGTGGGCCCAAGGATGGCCACCTTTTTATAAGCATTCTGGGTGTTTCTGATATGCATTGTCTGGGAAATCTTAGATTAAATATAACTTTCTGTGTGCTGCACAAATAGAGAACAGAGTGTTCTTCCGTTTGGTTAATCCAGCCAGGATGGACCCCTGAGTGTTTGGGTTGCCAACTATGGTCACAGTCCTGCCACCTAGTGGCCTGGAAGTCAGAATTGTTCCATGTGGGCTTGGATAGAAAAGTTGGAGAGTGGAAAATGGGCAAGGGCTGTGGAGACCCAGAGAAAGGCGAACATTCAGGTGAGGAGACATGAGCATGTGTGATGTGTGAGCATATACAAGCATACACATGTGCACAAGAATGGTGTTCCCCTAATGATGGGAGAGAGAGAGCAGAGAAGGCAACCTGCATGCCTAGAGCGCTCATTCAGTACATTCAGCCCCAGTGACCAACGGAGAAGAGAATAGCTGTGAGCATCTCTGTCAGCCACACGAAGGAAAGCTGGTCTCTGGGAAACAGGCATGGAAAAGAAGCTGCTGTCCCAACTCATCTTCCTTCCTCCTATGTGTGGTCACAGCCTGAAAGGCAATCTTGACACATTATACCCTCCCTGGCTTCTCTTAAAAACTTGGAGAGTTCCCTCTCCCCGCTGCCTTGAGGAAAGATGAGACACAAAGGAAAGAATGAGTGTCCAGTGAAAAAAAGAGAATGACATGGGTAGAGAATGGTGTGAATTGGGCAATTAACACAGAGCTTGCAGAAACATTGACAATTTATTTCCACCACCGTCACTTACAGGCAACTGCTGTAATTCCTGATTCTCACAACTTGTTAACGTCATGAGGGTTGTTTTAGTTAAAATTAGACAATATAATTCGTACAGCCACAGAGCCAAGTACACATAACCTGCACTATACCACAATATGCCTGCAATGAACAAGGGAGTAAGAACATGACTGGGTGCCTCTCCCTGTCATGAACTGAGGACACATTGAGTACGTATATGACTGCATGACAGGCCAACCAATTTACAAACTGAGCAAGGGCACTGTCATAAACCTACGTATATTGTAGTTATGAATAGGGAATTTTCTTTTTTACTTCAAACATTTAAAAACATTACTTTTCAACAAATGATGCTGGGACAACTGGATATCCACATGCAAAAATGTGCATTTAGACCCTTATATCTCACCATATACAAAAATTAACTCAAAATAGGTCACAGACCTAAATATAAAAACTAAAACTACATAACTTCTAGAAGAAAATCTTTGTGACATTGGACTAGGCAAATAATTCTTAACTAGGATACCAAAAAGAAACCATAAAGAGAAAATAGTGAATTGGATTTTATCAAGATAAAAAATGCTTGCATTTCAAAAAATACCATTGTGAAAATGAAGATACAAGCCACAGACTAAGGGAAAATATTTGCAAATCATCTATCTGGTAAAGGACTTATATCCAGAACAGTTCAATAAGACAAGCAAACCAGCTTAAAAATAGACATTAAGTTTTACCAGACATTTACGACAGGAGATATACAACTGGCTCAGAAACACAGAAAAATATTCTCAATATCATTAGCCATTAGGGAAATGCAAATTAAAAACACAATGAGTATAATAAAAGATAGACAATAAGTGTTGGTGAGGACAGGAAATACTGGAATTTTCATACATTGCTGATGAGAATGTAAAATGGTAGACCTATTGTGGGAAACATTTTAGCAGTTTCTTAAAAAGTTAAACATAAACTTACTGTATAATCCAGCAATTTTCCTCCTAGGAATCTACCAAAAAAAAAAAGAAAACATCCATTCACAGAAAAACTTGTACACAGATGTCACTAGCAGCATTATTCATAATAACCTCAAATTGGAAATAAGCCAAATGTCCATTGACTGGTAAATGGATAAATAAAATGTGGTATGTACATACATGGAATACTATTCAGCTATGAAAAGGAAGTAAATATTACTAATACATTCTGTGAGTGGATGAACCTCACTGACATATTGCTAAGTGGAAGACACCAGATGTAAAAAAACTACATATCATATGATTCCCTTTATATCAAATATCCAGAAAAGAAAAATATATAGAGATAGAAAGCAGTTTAGGGGCTTCCTGGAACTCAGGGTGGAAATGAAGATTGACTGAAATGGGCACACAGATGGAAATTTTCTAAAACTGGATTATGCCGATGGTTACAAAACTATAACTTCACAGAAGATTGTTGAGTTCTACACTTACAACTGGTGAATTTTATCATCTATATATATAAAAGCCTAAGCAACCGTCGCAACCTAAACAACCAAATGGACAACCAAACAGGCTGCATGGAGCGAACAGGCCAGCAGGAGGTTTAGTGAGGGACAACCAAACGACTGAGCAGCAGGCTACGTGGGGCGACCAGGCCAGCAGAGGGGAGGGAGTTGGGGGTGATCAGTCCAGCAGGGAGGGGCAGTGAGGGGCGACCAGGCCAGCGGGGGAGGCAGTTAGGGGTGAACAGGCTGGTGGGGGGCAGTGGGGGTGACCAGGCAAGCTGTGGGGGCAGTTAGGGGTTTAGTGAGCGACAACCAAACGACTGAGCAGCAGGCTACGTGGGGCGACCAGGCCAGCAGAGGGGAGGGAGTTGGGGGTGATCAGTCCAGCAGGGAGGGGCAGTGAGGGGCGACCAGGCCAGCGGGGGAGGCAGTTAGGGGTGAACAGGCTGGTGGGGGGCAGTGGGGGTGACCAGGCAAGCTGTGGGGGCAGTTAGGGGTGATCAGGCCGGCAGGCAGGTGAGCAATTAGGAGCCAGTGGTCCCGAATTGTGACAGGGATGTCTGGCTGGCAGTTAGTCGGACATCCCCCGAGGAGTCCCGGATTGGAGAGGGTGCAGGCTGGGCTGAAGGGACCCCCACCCCTGTGCACAAATGTCATGCACTGGGCCTCTAGTATGTAATATATGTCTCAATAATACTGTTAAAATTTTAAGGAAGAACCAGAATTTTGCATTTGTAAATTCCATAAATGGAATATCCATTTAAAAAATAAAAATTAATAAAAAGATTATCTAATATTTTTCCCCACCTCAGTGGATCATCATCTCATCTCACAAGATGCAGGCACCCCAAGGTAAAAATCTCTGTGGTTCTATCATAAGAATCAATTCTGAGGAGCTTATTAAAAATGTAGGTTTCTGAGTCCTATTCCTTCCACTGCACCCCACTGACTGATCCAGTGTGTCTAGGCTAGAGGTCAAGAATCTGAACTTTTAACCAGATTCCCAGTCTGAGCACTGCCCCAGAGCACCAGTCCCTCCAGGTCTCCAATACCTGGGACCTCTAGTGGTGGTGGGAAGGTAGAGTGCAAATTATGGAGCACTGGTACCTGCTG
Organism: Myotis brandtii; assembly: GCF_000412655.1. Classification (NCBI taxonomy): domain Eukaryota; kingdom Metazoa; phylum Chordata; class Mammalia; order Chiroptera; family Vespertilionidae; genus Myotis; species Myotis brandtii. The sequence goes on from NW_005358092.1 coordinate 1,219,029, forward strand.
CTCAAAGAAGGGGAAAGGGCTGGGACCTGGGAAGGGGGACACCCTGTTTTAGCCCTGAGTGAGAAAGAGGCCCAGGGAATGCTGGGGGTGGGGAAGCCACCTCCCAGTCTTAGATTTTAAGTGCATGTGAAAGCACTTGCCTCTACCATGAAGATCAAGTTTTACCTAGAAACAAGGGAGATGACAACACAGGTCCTGTTTTACAAACTGTTGAGTCCTGCACTGATTTATACATTGTCAAGTGCTGAGCATACACAAAAGTAAAGGCACAGAAATGTGAACATGCTTTGCCTACATGGGTAAACATTGTAACAAGACCTACTTCCTCTTTATGACTAATTATCCTATATAATAAAAGCCTAATATGCAAATGTTCCCCTCTGGTGGTCATTAGACTAGGAGTTCGACTGCTCTCTGTGACATGTACTGACCACCAGAGGGCGGTGCGGAACATGGTGGGCGGTAGTGGAGGTGCTGCTGGCCCCAATGGGCCCCGACAAGAGCGGGACTGTGGTAGGATGGTGGAGCAGGTGAGCGGGCAGCGCCAGGTCAAGGCGGGTCCAAGTGGGGCCCGATTGCCCCGCCAATCGCCCCACAGACCGATCGCCCCGCAGACCGATCGCCCCGCAGACCGATTTCCCCACAGACGGCAACCAGCCACAGCAGTGGGGGGTGGGGATGGTGGAGCAGGTGAGGGGCGGCGCCAGGCCAAGGCAGAATGCCAGGCAGGGCTGCAGGGCTGCAAGGCTAGGGGCTCAAGCTGGGCCCTATCTCCGCAGGCTACCCCAAGGGAACCCACCCATGCACGAATTCGTGCACCAGGCCTCCAAGTGGGGCCCGATTGCCCCACCAATTGCCCCGCAGACCGATCGCCCCACAGACCGATTGCCCCACAGACCAATTGCCCCACAGACGGCAACCAGCCACAGCGGTGGGGGGTGGGGATGGTGGAGCAGGTGAGGGGCGGCGCCAGGCCAAGGCAGGATGCCAGACGGGTCTGCGGGGCTGCAAGGCTAGGGGATCAAGCTGGGGCCCTATCTCCTCAGGCCACCCCGAGGGAACCCACCCATGCACGAATTCGTGCACCAGGCCTCTGGTCTTATTATAATACACTATTTTATAAGCTGTAATTATCATCATATTCTGCACCAAGGAGAGATGGAAAGGGTCTAAGTCAGTGATGGCGAACCTTTTGAGCTCGTCGTGTCAGCATTTTGAAAAACCCTAACTTAACTCTGGTGCCGTGTCACATACAGAAATTTTTTTATATTTGCAACCATAGTAAAACAAAGATTTATATTTTTGATATTTATTTTATATATTTAAATGCCGTTTAACAAAGAAAAGTCAACCAAAAAAATGAGTTCGCGTGTCACCTCTGACACGCGTGTCATAGGTTCGCCATCACTGGTCTAAGTCATGCCTTAGGTTGCTCCCCAGCTGTGGTGCTTATACAGCATGGCAGGCTACCCTTAAAGCATAGACTTTCCCCAACTTAAAAAAGGTGGTGGAGCATTGTTTCACCTCTACCCATGTTTTGAGAATCGTGTGTGTGTTTCCCTTATCACACAGCTAGAAGCTGAGAAAATAAGATTTCTTCTGCACAAAAGAGAATATGGCGTCTACATGGTGTCTACAGGATGACGCTGGATGGGACCTAGGGTCCCTGGAGAAGGGGCACCTCCTCTGCCCCTGTTGCTCCCTGCAGTCCCTCCAGCTAGACTTGAGAGGCGTGAAAAGAAGAAAGGCAGTGGGGTCTCATCCTGGGGGAGGTCAAAGTTCAACTGCATGGAAATCATTCGTGTTCTCAAGTGGGCGCATCCCTTTTTAAATTGGCTTCTTTATTATGGATGACAGGCCTTCTGTCTTATGATTGATTGATGGCTTCTTTTCCTAAATCACTGGAAACTTTTCTTACTTATTTCTATGTGTTCAGAGGTACAGGTGCTACCCATTCTGTTATTTGTGTTGCTGAGAGAAACAGCACTGCTGAAATCTACAGTATTCAAAAGACACAATTTTACTTGAAAAAAATAACCAACTTCCTACCATCCTTCCCTAACCATCCTTTCCTACCATCCTTCCCTAATGACAACCATAGCATGATATGAAAATACAAATACAAAAATAAAGTTATAAAGGCTTGCTACACAGTCTCTTCATTCCCTATTGGGCCCAACAAGGGGAGTGGAGGTAAAATCAAAGCCAAGAAAGCCCCTTTTGGCCGACTGGCTGGTGAAAACTGGAGAATTACTGCCTAGGCATAAGTCCATGGCAGTATTTGAGAAGTTAACATTTAATATTTAGTTTGCTATCTGCTTCATCATTCCTAAGAGATAAAGATATTTAAGAAATATGAATGCTCAACAGGAGGATGAGAACATGAGTGTGGGGGAGGGGTGGGGGTTAATGGGGGGGATAAGGACACATTTGTAATACCTTAACTAATAAAGAATTTAAAAAAAGAAATATGAATGCTCATATCATTAATTTTCAACATGTTTTCCTTACTCCTTTCTGCTTTCTACTTGCTCTGAGTTTTAAGAGAAGCGGCAAAGATAGCTGAAAGTTTGCACTAAGGCTATTCCTGAATTATTTAACAACCAAAATGCTTTAGGTTGCATTTTGGCAGAGTATCCACGGTGTACTCAGGCCACTCCAAGCCCACACTGTCAGGAAGGAGAAAGCCGGCTCTCTGCAGAGCTGCTCTGGGCGGGAAGTGGCGAGGGACCGGGAACCAGCCAGCACCCAGGCTGGGCATGTTTACCCCGAAGATGGAGCAATTGCCAGTGAGGATCCATCTACATCCTCCTAGAGGACAGTAGCAAGATAACCCTGTCCTGCATGTCTGAACTTTGGCAAACAAGTCGATAAATATGCCTAGCAAATATTCCCTCCGATAATGAATAGGGAAGTGCACATTTTATGAATAAAGTGAATCCAGCTGCTAAATCTAAGTAACCAGCTGCGCAGAGACTCCGGTGCCCAACAAGTGGCGATCGTCTCCGCAGGCAGCGGTTCCAGAAGCAACCCATCTGTGCAAGGTGACCAGGCCTGGGTCCCCGCTCAGGTACATATTAACCCCAGATCCTACCTCCACGGAGTGATCTGTCTGAGCCAGCACAAGAAATAAAGAAAGACAGATGGAGCATTGCCTGTGAGGATCCATCTATGTCCTCCTAGAGGACAGTAGCAAGATAACCCTGTCCTGACAGACCAAGATGGCGGCATAGGTAAACACCGGAGACTGCTGCCGCAAACAACCACTTCAAAAATACAACTAAAAGACGGAACGGACATCACCCAGAACCACAGAAAGGCTGGCTGAGGAGAGACTCTTCAACTAGAAGGAAAAATAACAGCACACCGAGGCTCAGAGGAGGCGCAGTGTGGAAAATACTCAGGTGCGGAGGTGCGCGCGCAAAGCGGGCTGGTGGCTGAGAGCGCGGTTGTCGTTTTCGGTCAGGGGGGAGTCTCAGACTCTGAGCTCCAGATACGGGCGAATCGCTGGGGACTCGGACCCAAACGGGAGAAGCGGGAGTGTCTGGCATCAGTTGGAAGGCAGCTTTCCCTCCGAGGTTTGCAGCGGTTCCGGGGGTTCTGAGAAGCAGAGCCTCTGGGAACGGGACTGAGAGGGGCCATAACCGCTCCCTCCGCCCGCCCGCCCTGTTGAGCCCGCCCCGCCCAAGCCCTGCGCAGAGCCATTTGCCAGATCGCCTCAGGCAAAGGCTAGATTAGCACCTCCCCAGAGGACAGAAGTTTTCCGCGGCAGACACAGCTGATTCACACAGCCAGTCAGCCTGCCAAAATACTCTGCCAAAATGCAACCTAAAGCATGGTCAAATCCCTCTAGTATTAACTACAACAATCAAGGCTTAACTAGAACAAGACTGCGCACAAAGACCACAAGGGGGTGCACCAAGAAAGCATAAAAAATGCGGAGACAAAAAAACATGACAGAAATGGAGGATATAGAGCTAAAAAACGCAATTTTGAGGGCTTGCAATAAACTTTTGGAGAGCCTCACGAAAACTAATGAGACCCTCGATGCTATGATAAAGAAACTAGAAATTAAGCATACACGCTCTGAAATAAAGAATATTACACCCAATAGCAGACCAGAGGAGCGCAAGAATCAAGCCAAAGATTTGAAATGCGAAGAAGCAAAAAACACCCAACCGGAAAAGCAAAATGAAAAAAGAATCCGAAAATACGAAGATAGTGTAAGGAGCCTCTGGGACAGCTTCAAGCGTACCAACATCAGAATAATAGGGGTGCCAGAAGATGAGAGACAGCAAGATATTGAAAACCTATTTGAAGAAATAATGGCAGAAAACTTCCCCCACCTGGTGAAAGAAATGGACTTACAGGTCCAAGAAGCGCAGAGAACCCCAAACAAAAGGAATCCAAAGAGGACCACACCAAGACACATCATAATTAAAATGCCAAGAGCAAAAGACAAAGAGAGAATCTTAAAAGCAGCAAGAGAAAGAGACTCAATTACCTACAAGGGAATACCCATACGACTGTCAGCTGATTTCTCAACAGAAACTTTGCAGGCCAGAAGGGAATGGCAAGAAATATTCAAAGTGCTGAATACCAAGAACCTACAACCAAGAATACTTTATCCAGCAAAGCTATCATTCAGAATTGAAGGTCAGATAAAGAGCTTCACAGATAAGGAAAAGCTAAAGGAGTTCATCACCACTAAACCAGTATTATACGAAATGCTGAAAGGTATCCTTTAAGAAGAGGAAGAAGAAAAAGGTAAAGATACAAATTGTGAACAACAAACATGCATCTATCAACAAGTGAATCTAAGAACCAAGTGAATAAATAATCTGATGTACAGAATGAACTGGTGATTATAATGAATCAGGGACATAGAAAGGGAATGGACTGACTATTCTTGGGGGGGAAAGGGGAATGGGAGATGCGGGAAGAAACTGGACAAAAATCGTGCACCTATGGATGAGGACAGTGGGTGGGGAGTGAGGGCGGAGGGTGGGGCGGGAACTGGGAGGAGGGGAGTTATGGAGGGGAAGAAATGTGAATGCTCATATCATTAATTTTCAACATGTTTTCCTTACTCCTTTCTGCTTTCTACTTGCTCTGAGTTTTAAGAGAAGCGGCAAAGATAGCTGAAAGTTTGCACTAAGGCTATTCCTGAATTATTTAACAACCAAAATGCTTTAGGTTGCATTTTGGCAGAGTATCCACGGTGTACTCAGGCCACTCCAAGCCCACACTGTCAGGAAGGAGAAAGCCGGCTCTCTGCAGAGCTGCTCTGGGCGGGAAGTGGCGAGGGACCGGGAACCAGCCAGCACCCAGGCTGGGCATGTTTACCCCGAAGATGGAGCATTTGCCAGTGAGGATCCATCTACATCCTCCTAGAGGACAGTAGCAAGATAACCCTGTCCTGCATGTCTGAACTTTGGCAAACAAGTCGATAAATATGCCTAGCAAATATTCCCTCCGATAACGAATAGGGAAGTGCACATTTTATGAATAAAGTGAATCCAGCTGCTAAATCTAAGTAACCAGCTGCTCAGAGACTCCGGTGCCCGACAAGTGGCGATCGTCTCCGCAGGCAGCGGTTCCAGAAGCAACCCACCTGTGCAAGGTGACCAGGGCCTGGGTCCTGCTCAGGTACATATTGACCCCAGATCCTACCTCCACAGAGTGATCTGTCTGAGCCAGCACAAGAAATAAAGAAAGAGGATAAATGGAGAAGAAAAGAACAAGCGAGAAAGGGAGGTAAAGACAGAGAAACGCCCCCCTCCCTTGTGCCAGTGATCCCACCTGGGCCCTGGAGCTGCTGGCTCCCCGAAGCCCCACTTCCACCCTCCATGCTCTCGCTCCCACACTCAGATCCTTAAGAACGCCCAGGCCCCTCAGCACCTGGCACTCTTTGAGACATCCCGACATGCTACACACCTCCAGGCCCTGCATGTTAAACACGTGCGTGGAGTACACAGACCCTCACCTGCACAGGTAAGCTTCGCTTCCTCTCTCCAGCCTTTGCCTGCCCCTAATCACCTAATACTAGCGGTGTTGCCCTGGGGCTCTCTTCCATCCCCTTTCATCATGCCCTCTTCTCTTTTCCTTCCCTCCAGTCCCAGGCTGGCGTCTCCATCACACACAGCTCCCACTCCTTCCTTACCCAGCAGTGCTGCCACTTGTTTCAGAGGTGGACACCCATTGTAAAGCTCCAAAAAATAGAGCCACAGTCAGCAGCACCAGGCGGAGGGTGCAGTGCTAGACCCTGGGTTGGCACCTGTAGCAGGAACTCTGAGACTGAGGGAGCTGAGGGGAGAGGCCTGGCTGGCTGAGCTGAGAGCCCAGCATTGATACCTGATCCTAATGTTAAGCTGGCTCCAGAGTGGTCCCAGCCCAGGGTCAGCAGGCCTTCCAGAAGATCTCTTCAGTGTAGTGTGTCACCGCTGAGAGACAAGAGGAAGGCAGGGACTGTAGTGGTCCATAAGGAGTTAGAAAACAGAACCAACTCATCTAGAAAAGTTAAGGGAATCGCGATTTTCACTTGAGAAAAGTTTTCTCTGAGAGGGGACAACTACCCTTGGAAAATACAGCTTGTGGCTTACTCTGCCACCTAGCAAATACAATAGATGTTAAATACTTGATTTTTTTAAAGTTCACATAGCTTTGCTTATTAGGAAGATTAAACATCTTTTTATTTGTTTGTTTGTTTTTTGATAGCATATTCCTTCTGTGAATTGGCCCTTATCACTGTTTGTTTTTTTCTAACTGACATTTATTCTCACTGTAAATATCTTCCCATTTTGTTCTTATTCTTCTAACTGGCTTAGAATGTTTCATGGGATGAGGAGGGAGAAGGGAAGCAGGGGATATTTTCCTCCCATTCCAGGTCTCTATTCATTAGAGTTCTTTGAATGCGAGTGGAATTGATCCAAAGTCTGTGTGCCTGACACTTCAAAAGGCTAAAACTTAAAACATCTGTTTAGAGTAAGGAAAAGGCACCATATGGAGAAGGCACCAACCTGGAGTATGGGAGCCCTAGTAGTATCTCAAATACATCTTAGAAAAGTACAGAGTTCAGGCTTCTTTTATGTCAAGGGGAAGGAAAAATGAGAGGAGCAAGAGGTGAAAGAAGACCACAGACATCTGTGTACCAGCAGGGGTCCGAGAAAGATTTTGCTAGTTGATGTGAATCTGGTCATGAGGTTCCTGCAAATCTTCGATAAACAATACACACTTCCTTTATCTGCAGAGAGGGCATGGGAACGAAGTAATTTTGAACATGATGTAGTCAGAGAAGCCAAGCATTTCACATGTTACACAAGTAATAAATACTGATTATGACTATTTTAGAAATAGAATTCATGAAAGGACATGGGCCCTCAGGTAACCAGACAAACAGAGGAGTCTGGGGAAAGGGCAAGTCCCTGGTGTTACTAATTCTTTCTTCTTGTTTTCATTCACTGTATCATTCTTATGTTTTTGACTTCTAGAATTTAATGTGCTATGATTACATTTCAAAACTCGTATTTGTTCAACATAATTACCCATAGTCAGTTGACTGGATTATGTTTATATGATTTTGTGCATTAGGCCTTCAAGAGGGTGCCTATGTTTTTAGCAAACTCTTGTCTCTCCCTGTCAGGCAGAATCCCCACCAGATATTATGTGGGTGTCTCTTCCTGGCTCTGGTGCCCTAGTTTTGGGACCAGCCCTTTTGCATCTCTGCCCTTGCTACCAGTCTCAATGTGGCTTCTTCTATACATCCTTGGTTATAAGACTTCTCTTCAGCTAGTCTTCAATTGGTTATTCATGTTACTTGCTCTATATTTTAGTTGTAATTCCAGATTGATCCTGGGAGGAGGTGAGTGTAATATCCACTTACTTTGCCACCATCTTGGATCCTTGGATTCACATCTTTCTATATGACCAAATTGCATTTTGTCTGACTTACATTCTTTGGAACTTACAGCATGAATTTGAAGATGTTTCAAGATTTACCATAAATATACATTTTCCTCTCTATTTCTGTTTTTTTTAAAAATATATCTCAGCAAATGAGGTTCTTCAATGCAGACAAAAAAGAATTGAAGAAAATACGCTGAAATTTTATATAGTAGTATGTCTGGATGATGGGCTTTCTTTTGTGTTTTTAAATTTTTTGCAATAGGTATGTATTACTTCTATAACCAGGAGTTAAAGAGATGTTAAAAACCCTTATAATAATTTTTGGTAAAAAGCTACCCCTATTTTAAAATAATGATGTATATTCTTGACCTAGGTCACTTACTGTACAAATTTTGTAGGTCAGTTTCCTTCCTATATTTACTTAATCCATCTTAAAAGGAAGTTGTCTTTTTCTCCCAGGATGTTGGGAGGATGAATAAAACAAAATATATATATGTCTGAAAGTGTTGTGAACTCTGCAGAAGAATTTTGATGAGTTTATAAAGGAGAAACATGGAGGCCATTCTGAATATTTTAAAGATTTTGTCTGAAAATGACAAACTACAGAGAGTAACTATTTGGAGCCACCAAATTAACAACAAGGCAGGTTTTTCCAGGACATAAAATATACAACCGTTGAGAAGAACTCACTAAGAAGTCAAATATGTCTCTAAAACTTGGGAATACAGCCTGGCCAGTGTGGCTCAATTGGTTGAGCATCATCCCATGCACCAAGAGGTAACTGGTTCAATTCCCGGTCAGGATGCATGCCTGGGTTTCAGGTTGAGCCCAGTAGGGGGTGTGCAAGAGGCAGCCAATCAATGCTTCTCTCTCATCAATGTTTCTATCTCTCTCTCCCTCTCATTTCCTCTCTCTGAAATCAATAAAAACATCTTATATAATAAAGAGGTAATATGCAAATGGTTGTTACACCTTGACAGTAATGACCGATCAGCAGGAGGGCAGGGCAGCGAGCTACAAGCAGCAAAGAGCTACAGGAGGGCAGGGCAGCGAGCTACAGTGTGGCAGAGAGCTACGAGCGGCAGTGGGCGGGGCGGCCAGCTGAGGCAAGCTGCAGGGAGCTACTTGCACACGGATTCGTGCGCAGGGCCACTAGTATTAAAAATAAAAGAAAACAAATCACCCATGGCAACCATTGTTTTGTCCCTTTTGAAACTGACATGTTTGGTGTTCTCAGTGTCTGGCCTTGTTGGAGAACAATGTAACACAGACAGCCCTGCTCTTTGTTGTTTTATGTTAAACCAGTATTAAAGACCCTTAACAAAGTGGCTGCCACTGCAAAGTGAATTATAGCAACTCCCTCCACATGGAGTGGTATTTCTAGACCAGGGGTGGGCAACCCCTGGCACATGTGCCAAACATGGCACACCAGTAACTTTTGCTGGCATGCGAAACCCTCTCTTATAATCTTCCATTTACAATTTTTTTCTTAATATCGACTTTTTTATTTTTCAGATAAATTCAGTGTAGGTGCATCTTAGATAAATAAATAATTTTACATAACAAGTTATCTTAAAGACCATAGACATGGATTGACGAGAGAGGGGAAGAGCAATTTCTATGCCTCTGCCTTAACTCTCCCTGCCTTCCTAGATCAGACCAGTGTTTTGGTTTCATCCACATACGCTTGTGAATCTTTGTTCTCAGTGATGAATTTTGTTAAGTCTCGTAATAGGAGTAGCCTGACGGATGAAAGTAGTAGCTCGTGCATATCTCTGAAGGTCACGAAATATAAACCTGATGTAAAATCTCTGTCATCAGTGATGCAGCAGCAAAAGTCCCACTGATAATATCAAACGGAGTCATAAAGTTTTCTGTCGGACTATCAGTGTACATGTATACATTAAAAAATAAATGTATTTTTCATCATCATATACTGTGTTTTTGTCGCTCGAATGAATTTTATTATTTCTTCAAGGTTCTTCACATACGTACACCTTAAGAGATATCAAGTAGGCGTAACATGTTCTCAAAAAATTAGGGTTGGCACGCAGAAGAATTTTGAGTCAGAGATTTTGCTGGTTTTGGCACGCACTCACAAAAAGGTTGCCCACCCCTGTTCTAGACAAATGTGTCCTCCTCTGGCTGAAGATTATTCAGAGAGAAGGCAGGTACTATTCATTAAATGTTGGCCTGGGGGCCCGGGCTGGCATGGTATAGTGGTTAGAGCATATACCCATACACTGAAGGGTCCCGGGTTAGATTTTTTTGTCAAGGCATATACCTGGGTTGCAGGTTTGATCCCTGGCCCGTCGGGGTGCATGAGGGAAGCAACCAATCAATCAATGTTTCTCTCTCTACTGTCTCTCTCTCCTCTCTCCCCCCTCCCTTTCACTCTCTCTAAAAATCAATGGAAAAAATATCCTGAGGTAAGGATTAAAAAAAAAAAGAAAAAAAATGTTGGCAGGGGGCCATATGCATGAAAACACACAATGAGCAGCTTGACCATTCTGATTCTGCATTTTCAGTTGCCCTGTTTGTCTTTTTCTGGGATCATCTTTGTTATACAGCATCTATTTTGCATTTTTCAAGATTCTCTCCCTTTTCCCCCCGCCATCCATAGAAAGGGTCCTTTTGCAAATCCTCAGAGTCATTCCAAAGACATAACCTATCCAATTTACCTTCAAAGATCTTTAGGTAAAAGCAGTTTTATATAAAAAGGATTCTCTCTCAACCCATCCAAGGCCTTTCCCTAATTTTTTCAGTGTGGTAGTGCCAGGAGCACAACTATTGGAGCAATATTTTCAGTGGTTTGAATCACAGTGCTACATTCCAGCTTGTGAACTGAGACCAGAAATTTCTTTCTTTCTTTCTTTCTCAAAACAAGGACATGACTCATCCTATCCTGCAGGAAAATTGGAAGATTCAAATTATGAATATAAATATTAAAAGGTAAATTATATTTTTTTAAAAAGTGAGTAAAATTAGGAATCAAGGATAGTGGAAACAAGCATTAGTTCAACCCCATATAAGAAAAGGTAACTCCCACTGTGATTTGGAAATTTAGAGTCAGAGGTGGATAGGGAGGGAGCCAGATAGAAAGCTAAAAGCTTGGGTATGTAACTTGGCAAAGTGGCTGCAATCCCAAGAGCAGGCTCTCAAAACCTAGTATGAGCCTCAAAGGAAGAATTTACAAAAGGCGCAATCACTGCTCAATAGAAATTATAAATAGATGATGAGCCTTTGTACTTGTGATCAGCCTCATTTATTAGGAAAACAAATGAACATATTAAAGAAAATCCTTCCTTATTCCCAAATGCGATCTTGATGTAAAAAATTAATTAAGCTTGTTGCTGCTTCCTCAGAGACAATCCCATGTAGTGCATACTCTAGTTCTATTTCAAATCCCTAGCCCTATCTGGGCTCCTCATGTCACAGGTAATACTCATATAAATATGCATATATAGAACTAAAGTCTATCTACAATTAACTGTGCCTTTTTTTTTCCTACTGGAAATACTTCTGCATTTCCCAATCAGTTCCTTTTGCTCATCTTAATATCTATGTGGCCAGGCTAGAGCAGGTGGAATTGTAGTGATAAAAGAAGCAATGAAAAATAAATCATGGGAACCTTGAGCTCTCCATCTAGAAGCAAGCACTGAATACATTACCATCATTATACCTTTGAAAAGCATTACTGAGTTGACAAGTAAGCATCAAATGGTGGAGTGCAGGTAAGGCTAGAGAAAAATGAGACCAGTGAGCTGAAATGGGAATATTAAGCAACAAGAAAACTTGTAAGATAGATTTTGTCCTGAAGGTGGAATTGTCTCTGAAGCCCAACAAAAGTAGAAGAGTTGAACTTTAAACTCCCCCAAAAGGGAATCCTCAGCCTTGGCCGATGTGCTCAGTGGTTAGAGCATCAACTCTGAGCACCAAAGGATCTTGTGTTCAATTCCCGGTCAAGGGCACATACCTGGGTTGCAGGTTCGATCCCAGCTGGGTGGGGGCATGTGCGGAAAGCAACCAATAGATGTGTCTCTTACATATCTATCTATCCCTCCCTTCCTCCCTCCTTCCCTTCCATTCTCCAAAAATCAATGGGAAAAACGTCCTCAAGTGAGGATTCACAACAACAAAAAAGATGGGACCCTCAAAAGGAAAAATTTAACTTGACGTTTAAATGTCAATGTAAGCTGAAAAAGGAATTAATGAATAAATTTGAAAATAATTATCCAGAATTACAGCATGGAGAACAAGGAAATGAAAAAATATATATCATTAGGAGACATAGAAACAGCAGACTTCCAGGTATGGGGGTAAAGGTGGTCATCTACACCTGAACTTCCGCACACACCCTCCAGTAGCCCACACAGTGCCACAAGGACAAACAGCACAAATACCACACTATCAGCATAACCAAAAGACAGAGAAGATTACAAACTTTGCATTACCTGTATATAGAAACATAAACAATTATTTCCAGAAGAGATACATCCCAAATTCTCACAGTAAACCTTTGTGGATTGCTATTGTCTCCATGGAAGAGAAAATAAAGAACGAAAGAACTTACAATTCACCTAAAAACTCCCAAGAAAGAGAAATTCCACCTTGAGAGCAAAAATATTGGAAAAGAGTCCTAGTACATCAGAGCACTGACTACAGGGAAGAACACTTAAAAGTATGTTGAGCCCGAGGCGGCAGTCAAATAAGAGTATCAATTCTGGGGAGAAAGAGGCTTAAAAAGATGAGTTCCCTTTGGAGACTTGATGGCAAAGGGATAAATAAACCAGAGGTGAAATTTAGGATCTTCAAAGATAAAAGTGAACCTATAGTTGAAGGACACACAACCTCAGCCTCTGATGTAACCCTGAAAAACTCCATTATAAACAGTGCTTTCTTTCATATCTACTTTACTACATAGAGGGCAGAAGGTTCTCTTGGATTAGGGATTTTCTGTAGAGATGGTTCACAGAGATTGGTGCAACAATTTCTCTTATCCAACCAGAATTTTCCCTTTGCAATGTGACTTTGCAGTCTGCCTTGAATTTGGGCTAATCCTATGATTTGCTTTGATAAGTAGAGTGCAATAGAAGTGACTGCATGTCGCTGAGCCCAGGCCTCAAGAATCCTTGCATTGTTACCCTCCTAGAACACTGCCTTCAGAATAAAAGTCTACATGAACAGAGTCCAAGCTGTTCATCCCAGCTGAGTCCAATACCCTGCCAGCTCATCCACTGAATGTGGCTGCACAAATGAGCTCAGCTGAGAAAACTGAAGAACCACTTCAGTTTTGATCAATGCACACTTATAAATCACTACAGTTTTGGGTGTGTTTTTTTTGTTTGTTTTTTTAATATATTTGTACTAGAGGCCCAGTGCACAAAAATTTGTGCACTGGAGGTGGGGGGTCCCTCAGCCCAGCTTGCCCCCTATCACATACTGGGAGCCCTCAGGGGATGTCCTACTCCCTGCTCCCTGCTCCCCTTGGCCTGCTCCGCCCCTGCCCAGGCCTAACGCCTGTGGCCAAGGCATTAGGCCTGGGCAGGGGACCCACAGCTCTCTGCGATCTCCTGCTCCGCCCCTGCCCAGGCCTAACGCCTGTGGCCAAGGCATTAGGCCTGGGCAGGGGACCCACAGCTCTCTGCGATCTCCTGCTCCGCCCCTGCCCAGGCCTAACGCCTGTGGCCAAGGCATTAGGCCTGGGCAGGGGACCCACAGCTCTCTGCGATCTCCTGCTCCGCCCCTGCCCAGGCCTAACGCCTGTGGCCAAGGCATTAGGCCTGGGCAGGGGACCCACAGCTCTCTGCGATCTCCTGCTCCGCCCCTGCCCAGGCCTAACGCCTGTGGCCAAGGCATTAGGCCTGGGCAGGGGACCCACAGCTCTCTGCGATCTCCTGCTCCGCCCCTGCCCAGGCCTAACGCCTGTGGCCAAGGCATTAGGCCTGGGCAGGGGACCCACAGCTCTCTGCGATCTCCTGCTCCGCCCCTGCCCAGGCCTAACGCCTGTGGCCAAGGCATTAGGCCTGGGCAGGGGACCCACAGCTCTCTGCGATCTCCTGCTCCGCCCCTGCCCAGGCCTAACGCCTGTGGCCAAGGCATTAGGCCTGGGCAGGGGACCCACAGCTCTCTGCGATCTCCTGCTCCGCCCCTGCCCAGGCCTAACGCCTGTGGCCAAGGCATTAGGCCTGGGCAGGGGACCCACAGCTCTCTGCGATCTCCTGCTCCGCCCCTGCCCAGGCCTAACGCCTGTGGCCAAGGCATTAGGCCTGGGCAGGGGACCCACAGCTCTCTGCGATCTCCTGCTCCGCCCCTGCCCAGGCCTAACGCCTGTGGCCAAGGCATTAGGCCTGGGCAGGGGACCCACAGCTCTCTGCGATCTCCTGCTCCGCCCCTGCCCAGGCCTAACGCCTGTGGCCAAGGCATTAGGCCTGGGCAGGGGACCCACAGCTCTCTGCGATCTCCTGCTCCGCCCCTGCCCAGGCCTAACGCCTGTGGCCAAGGCATTAGGCCTGGGCAGGGGACCCACAGCTCTCTGCGATCTCCTGCTCCGCCCCTGCCCAGGCCTAACGCCTGTGGCCAAGGCATTAGGCCTGGGCAGGGGACCCACAGCTCTCTGCGATCTCCTGCTCCGCCCCTGCCCAGGCCTAACGCCTGTGGCCAAGGCATTAGGCCTGGGCAGGGGACCCACAGCTCTCTGCGATCTCCTGCTCCGCCCCTGCCCAGGCCTAACGCCTGTGGCCAAGGCATTAGGCCTGGGCAGGGGACCCACAGCTCTCTGCGATCTCCTGCTCCGCCCCTGCCCAGGCCTAACGCCTGTGGCCAAGGCATTAGGCCTGGGCAGGGGACCCACAGCTCTCTGCGATCTCCTGCTCCGCCCCTGCCCAGGCCTAACGCCTGTGGCCAAGGCATTAGGCCTGGGCAGGGGACCCACAGCTCTCTGCGATCTCCTGCTCCGCCCCTGCCCAGGCCTAACGCCTGTGGCCAAGGCATTAGGCCTGGGCAGGGGACCCACAGCTCTCTGCGATCTCCTGCTCCGCCCCTGCCCAGGCCTAACGCCTGTGGCCAAGGCATTAGGCCTGGGCAGGGGACCCACAGCTCTCTGCGATCTCCTGCTCCGCCCCTGCCCAGGCCTAACGCCTGTGGCCAAGGCATTAGGCCTGGGCAGGGGACCCACAGCTCTCTGCGATCTCCTGCTCCGCCCCTGCCCAGGCCTAACGCCTGTGGCCAAGGCATTAGGCCTGGGCAGGGGACCCACAGCTCTCTGCGATCTCCTGCTCCGCCCCTGCCCAGGCCTAACGCCTGTGGCCAAGGCATTAGGCCTGGGCAGGGGACCCACAGCTCTCTGCGATCTCCTGCTCCGCCCCTGCCCAGGCCTAACGCCTGTGGCCAAGGCATTAGGCCTGGGCAGGGGACCCACAGCTCTCTGCGATCTCCTGCTCCGCCCCTGCCCAGGCCTAACGCCTGTGGCCAAGGCATTAGGCCTGGGCAGGGGACCCACAGCTCTCTGCGATCTCCTGCTCCGCCCCTGCCCAGGCCTAACGCCTGTGGCCAAGGCATTAGGCCTGGGCAGGGGACCCACAGCTCTCTGCGATCTCCTGCTCCGCCCCTGCCCAGGCCTAACGCCTGTGGCCAAGGCATTAGGCCTGGGCAGGGGACCCACAGCTCTCTGCGATCTCCTGCTCCGCCCCTGCCCAGGCCTAACGCCTGTGGCCAAGGCATTAGGCCTGGGCAGGGGACCCACAGCTCTCTGCGATCTCCTGCTCCGCCCCTGCCCAGGCCTAACGCCTGTGGCCAAGGCATTAGGCCTGGGCAGGGGACCCACAGCTCTCTGCGATCTCCTGCTCCGCCCCTGCCCAGGCCTAACGCCTGTGGCCAAGGCATTAGGCCTGGGCAGGGGACCCACAGCTCTCTGCGATCTCCTGCTCCGCCCCTGCCCAGGCCTAACGCCTGTGGCCAAGGCATTAGGCCTGGGCAGGGGACCCACAGCTCTCTGCGATCTCCTGCTCCGCCCCTGCCCAGGCCTAACGCCTGTGGCCAAGGCATTAGGCCTGGGCAGGGGACCCACAGCTCTCTGCGATCTCCTGCTCCGCCCCTGCCCAGGCCTAACGCCTGTGGCCAAGGCATTAGGCCTGGGCAGGGGACCCACAGCTCTCTGCGATCTCCTGCTCCGCCCCTGCCCAGGCCTAACGCCTGTGGCCAAGGCATTAGGCCTGGGCAGGGGACCCACAGCTCTCTGCGATCTCCTGCTCCGCCCCTGCCCAGGCCTAACGCCTGTGGCCAAGGCATTAGGCCTGGGCAGGGGACCCACAGCTCTCTGCGATCTCCTGCTCCGCCCCTGCCCAGGCCTAACGCCTGTGGCCAAGGCATTAGGCCTGGGCAGGGGACCCACAGCTCTCTGCGATCTCCTGCTCCGCCCCTGCCCAGGCCTAACGCCTGTGGCCAAGGCATTAGGCCTGGGCAGGGGACCCACAGCTCTCTGCGATCTCCTGCTCCGCCCCTGCCCAGGCCTAACGCCTGTGGCCAAGGCATTAGGCCTGGGCAGGGGACCCACAGCTCTCTGCGATCTCCTGCTCCGCCCCTGCCCAGGCCTAACGCCTGTGGCCAAGGCATTAGGCCTGGGCAGGGGACCCACAGCTCTCTGCGATCTCCTGCTCCGCCCCTGCCCAGGCCTAACGCCTGTGGCCAAGGCATTAGGCCTGGGCAGGGGACCCACAGCTCTCTGCGATCTCCTGCTCCGCCCCTGCCCAGGCCTAACGCCTGTGGCCAAGGCATTAGGCCTGGGCAGGGGACCCACAGCTCTCTGCGATCTCCTGCTCCGCCCCTGCCCAGGCCTAACGCCTGTGGCCAAGGCATTAGGCCTGGGCAGGGGACCCACAGCTCTCTGCGATCTCCTGCTCCGCCCCTGCCCAGGCCTAACGCCTGTGGCCAAGGCATTAGGCCTGGGCAGGGGACCCACAGCTCTCTGCGATCTCCTGCTCCGCCCCTGCCCAGGCCTAACGCCTGTGGCCAAGGCATTAGGCCTGGGCAGGGGACCCACAGCTCTCTGCGATCTCCTGCTCCGCCCCTGCCCAGGCCTAACGCCTGTGGCCAAGGCATTAGGCCTGGGCAGGGGACCCACAGCTCTCTGCGATCTCCTGCTCCGCCCCTGCCCAGGCCTAACGCCTGTGGCCAAGGCATTAGGCCTGGGCAGGGGACCCACAGCTCTCTGCGATCTCCTGCTCCGCCCCTGCCCAGGCCTAACGCCTGTGGCCAAGGCATTAGGCCTGGGCAGGGGACCCACAGCTCTCTGCGATCTCCTGCTCCGCCCCTGCCCAGGCCTAACGCCTGTGGCCAAGGCATTAGGCCTGGGCAGGGGACCCACAGCTCTCTGCGATCTCCTGCTCCGCCCCTGCCCAGGCCTAACGCCTGTGGCCAAGGCATTAGGCCTGGGCAGGGGACCCACAGCTCTCTGCGATCTCCTGCTCCGCCCCTGCCCAGGCCTAACGCCTGTGGCCAAGGCATTAGGCCTGGGCAGGGGACCCACAGCTCTCTGCGATCTCCTGCTCCGCCCCTGCCCAGGCCTAACGCCTGTGGCCAAGGCATTAGGCCTGGGCAGGGGACCCACAGCTCTCTGCGATCTCCTGCTCCGCCCCTGCCCAGGCCTAACGCCTGTGGCCAAGGCATTAGGCCTGGGCAGGGGACCCACAGCTCTCTGCGATCTCCTGCTCCGCCCCTGCCCAGGCCTAACGCCTGTGGCCAAGGCATTAGGCCTGGGCAGGGGACCCACAGCTCTCTGCGATCTCCTGCTCCGCCCCTGCCCAGGCCTAACGCCTGTGGCCAAGGCATTAGGCCTGGGCAGGGGACCCACAGCTCTCTGCGATCTCCTGCTCCGCCCCTGCCCAGGCCTAACGCCTGTGGCCAAGGCATTAGGCCTGGGCAGGGGACCCACAGCTCTCTGCGATCTCCTGCTCCGCCCCTGCCCAGGCCTAACGCCTGTGGCCAAGGCATTAGGCCTGGGCAGGGGACCCACAGCTCTCTGCGATCTCCTGCTCCGCCCCTGCCCAGGCCTAACGCCTGTGGCCAAGGCATTAGGCCTGGGCAGGGGACCCACAGCTCTCTGCGATCTCCTGCTCCGCCCCTGCCCAGGCCTAACGCCTGTGGCCAAGGCATTAGGCCTGGGCAGGGGACCCACAGCTCTCTGCGATCTCCTGCTCCGCCCCTGCCCAGGCCTAACGCCTGTGGCCAAGGCATTAGGCCTGGGCAGGGGACCCACAGCTCTCTGCGATCTCCTGCTCCGCCCCTGCCCAGGCCTAACGCCTGTGGCCAAGGCATTAGGCCTGGGCAGGGGACCCACAGCTCTCTGCGATCTCCTGCTCCGCCCCTGCCCAGGCCTAACGCCTGTGGCCAAGGCATTAGGCCTGGGCAGGGGACCCACAGCTCTCTGCGATCTCCTGCTCCGCCCCTGCCCAGGCCTAACGCCTGTGGCCAAGGCATTAGGCCTGGGCAGGGGACCCACAGCTCTCTGCGATCTCCTGCTCCGCCCCTGCCCAGGCCTAACGCCTGTGGCCAAGGCATTAGGCCTGGGCAGGGGACCCACAGCTCTCTGCGATCTCCTGCTCCGCCCCTGCCCAGGCCTAACGCCTGTGGCCAAGGCATTAGGCCTGGGCAGGGGACCCACAGCTCTCTGCGATCTCCTGCTCCGCCCCTGCCCAGGCCTAACGCCTGTGGCCAAGGCATTAGGCCTGGGCAGGGGACCCACAGCTCTCTGCGATCTCCTGCTCCGCCCCTGCCCAGGCCTAACGCCTGTGGCCAAGGCATTAGGCCTGGGCAGGGGACCCACAGCTCTCTGCGATCTCCTGCTCCGCCCCTGCCCAGGCCTAACGCCTGTGGCCAAGGCATTAGGCCTGGGCAGGGGACCCACAGCTCTCTGCGATCTCCTGCTCCGCCCCTGCCCAGGCCTAACGCCTGTGGCCAAGGCATTAGGCCTGGGCAGGGGACCCACAGCTCTCTGCGATCTCCTGCTCCGCCCCTGCCCAGGCCTAACGCCTGTGGCCAAGGCATTAGGCCTGGGCAGGGGACCCACAGCTCTCTGCGATCTCCTGCTCCGCCCCTGCCCAGGCCTAACGCCTGTGGCCAAGGCATTAGGCCTGGGCAGGGGACCCACAGCTCTCTGCGATCTCCTGCTCCGCCCCTGCCCAGGCCTAACGCCTGTGGCCAAGGCATTAGGCCTGGGCAGGGGACCCACAGCTCTCTGCGATCTCCTGCTCCGCCCCTGCCCAGGCCTAACGCCTGTGGCCAAGGCATTAGGCCTGGGCAGGGGACCCACAGCTCTCTGCGATCTCCTGCTCCGCCCCTGCCCAGGCCTAACGCCTGTGGCCAAGGCATTAGGCCTGGGCAGGGGACCCACAGCTCTCTGCGATCTCCTGCTCCGCCCCTGCCCAGGCCTAACGCCTGTGGCCAAGGCATTAGGCCTGGGCAGGGGACCCACAGCTCTCTGCGATCTCCTGCTCCGCCCCTGCCCAGGCCTAACGCCTGTGGCCAAGGCATTAGGCCTGGGCAGGGGACCCACAGCTCTCTGCGATCTCCTGCTCCGCCCCTGCCCAGGCCTAACGCCTGTGGCCAAGGCATTAGGCCTGGGCAGGGGACCCACAGCTCTCTGCGATCTCCTGCTCCGCCCCTGCCCAGGCCTAACGCCTGTGGCCAAGGCATTAGGCCTGGGCAGGGGACCCACAGCTCTCTGCGATCTCCTGCTCCGCCCCTGCCCAGGCCTAACGCCTGTGGCCAAGGCATTAGGCCTGGGCAGGGGACCCACAGCTCTCTGCGATCTCCTGCTCCGCCCCTGCCCAGGCCTAACGCCTGTGGCCAAGGCATTAGGCCTGGGCAGGGGACCCACAGCTCTCTGCGATCTCCTGCTCCGCCCCTGCCCAGGCCTAACGCCTGTGGCCAAGGCATTAGGCCTGGGCAGGGGACCCACAGCTCTCTGCGATCTCCTGCTCCGCCCCTGCCCAGGCCTAACGCCTGTGGCCAAGGCATTAGGCCTGGGCAGGGGACCCACAGCTCTCTGCGATCTCCTGCTCCGCCCCTGCCCAGGCCTAACGCCTGTGGCCAAGGCATTAGGCCTGGGCAGGGGACCCACAGCTCTCTGCGATCTCCTGCTCCGCCCCTGCCCAGGCCTAACGCCTGTGGCCAAGGCATTAGGCCTGGGCAGGGGACCCACAGCTCTCTGCGATCTCCTGCTCCGCCCCTGCCCAGGCCTAACGCCTGTGGCCAAGGCATTAGGCCTGGGCAGGGGACCCACAGCTCTCTGCGATCTCCTGCTCCGCCCCTGCCCAGGCCTAACGCCTGTGGCCAAGGCATTAGGCCTGGGCAGGGGACCCACAGCTCTCTGCGATCTCCTGCTCCGCCCCTGCCCAGGCCTAACGCCTGTGGCCAAGGCATTAGGCCTGGGCAGGGGACCCACAGCTCTCTGCGATCTCCTGCTCCGCCCCTGCCCAGGCCTAACGCCTGTGGCCAAGGCATTAGGCCTGGGCAGGGGACCCACAGCTCTCTGCGATCTCCTGCTCCGCCCCTGCCCAGGCCTAACGCCTGTGGCCAAGGCATTAGGCCTGGGCAGGGGACCCACAGCTCTCTGCGATCTCCTGCTCCGCCCCTGCCCAGGCCTAACGCCTGTGGCCAAGGCATTAGGCCTGGGCAGGGGACCCACAGCTCTCTGCGATCTCCTGCTACGCCCCTGCCCAGGCCTAATGCCTGTGGCCAAGGCATTAGGCCTGGGCAGGGGACCCCCAGCTCCCCACGATCGCCAACTCTGCCCCTGCTCCCTGCGATTGCCGGCTCCGACCCTGCCCAGGCCTAATGCCTCTCACCCAGGCATTAGGCCTGGGCAGGGGACCCACAGCTCTCTGCGATCTCCTGCTACGCCCCTGCCCAGGCCTAATGCCTGTGGCCAAGGCATTAGGCCTGGTCAGGGGACCCCCAGCTCCCCGAGTTGGCCGACTCCGCCCCTCCTCTCCGCGATAGCTGGTTCCGCCCCTGCCCAGGCCTACCACTTCTGACCGAGGCGTCAGGCCTGGGCAGGGGACCTCTCAGCTCTGATTGCAGGCTCCGATAGCCGATAGCAGCTGGGCGCCTACGTATGCAAATTAACCGCCATCTTTGTTGGCGGTTAATTTGCATATCGTGCTGATTAGCCAATGGGAGGCGTAGCGAAGGTATGGTCAATTACCCTGTTTGTCTATT
>NW_005358092.1:1240924-1247863 GCF_000412655.1 Myotis brandtii
AGGAAGAGTATATCTAAAAGAAAAAAGAAGAGCCCAGCCAGTGTTGCTCAGTGGTTGAGTGTCCATCCGTGAACTAAGAGGTCACCGGTTCGATTGCCAGTCAGGGGACATGCCTGGGTTGTGGGCTTGATCCTCAGTGGGAGGAGTGCAGGAGGCAGCCAATCGATGTTTCTCTCTCTAGAAATCAATTAAAAAACACACACACATTTAAAAAAAAAAAAAAAAAGGAGAAGGAGTAAAAAAGGATGAGGAAGAACAGGAAAGGGAGAAGAATACTAAAATAATTAACATATTAATTATAATCTGAGAAAACTTTCATGAAATAAAAGAAAACCTGAATATACATATTGAAAGGATTAACCAGATACCTGGGAAAATTAACACATAGCCTAGTAAAATCATTATACTTTATTTTTTTTAAAATATATATTTTTATTGATTTCAGAGAGGAAAGGAAATTGGGAGAGAGATAGAAACATCAATGATGAGAGAGAATCATTAATTGGCTGCCTCCTACACGACCCCTCCCACCACCCCACCTCCCCAGCCCAAGGGGAATTAGACTGGCAACATGGGCATGTGCCCTGACCAGGAATTGAACCAATATCCTGATTTATAGGTCAACGCTCAACCACTGTGCTACACCAGCTGGGCAAAAAACATTATACTTTAAAGATAAAGGGGAAAATCTTGTGGATTTTAGGCAAAAAGATCAAATATTTTACAAGGACAAGAGAATTAGACCACTATCTAAAAAGCAACATACAAAGCAAAACAACAAGGGAGCAACATTTCAAGGAAATACAAGGGAAAACACTGTGAACCAAAATATACAAAGAAAGCAAACATGGACCAAGCATGATCTAGGCAGCTCTCTCAAGATAAAGTCTTATAGAAAAACCACTTAAACATGTAAGCGCCAAGGGAGTGTTGGACTGGCAGCCTTTCTTTAGGAGGATCCCAGAGGACGAACACTTTCTAACAAAGGGGTAATGGGGAAAATTAGAGCAACGGCAAACATTTAATATAAATCTAAGACTAAAAGATGGGGTGAGAGGAATGAGTTTCCATGAAAAAATAAATAAAATTGTTTTTCTCACACCATACATGAGTCAATTCCAGTTGGAAAAAAGTGAATGCCTTTATGGCTTTGAAGTAGGAAAAGATTTTTTAAGTAAACCAAAAACCTCCATAAAAATCATAAAGGAAAAAATGCATAATTTCAACTGCATTAAAATTAAGAACTTCTGCTCATCAAAAGACAATATACATGGGAAAGACAAACCACAAACTGTAATTAAATACTTGCAACATATATAACCAACAAAGGATGGGCAGCTAAAATTTATGAGTTAATAAGAAAAAGATAAACAATCCTATAGAATAAATGCAAAAGATATCACAGTTACTAACTGAAAAGAAAACGTGGATGGCCCATAAACATATGAAAATATTTTCAATCATTAATTACTTAGTAATCCTATATAATAAAAAGGTAATATGCAAATTGACCCTAACAGCAGAACGACTGGGAATGACTGGTCACTATGACACACACTGACCACCAGGGGGCAGACGCTCAATGCAGGAGTTGCCCCCTGGTGGTCAGTGCGATCCCACAGGGGACCTCTGCTCAGCCACAAGCCAGGCTGATGGCTGCCAGTACAGCGGTGGTGGTGGGAGCCTCTCCTGCCTCCTCAGCAGCGCTAAGGATGTCCGACTGCAGCTTAGGTCTGCTCTCCGCTGGCAAGTGGACATCCCCCTAGGGCTCCTGGGCTGCCAGAGGGATGTCTGACTGCCAACTTAGACCTGATCCCCCAGGGAGCAAGCCTAAGCCAGCAAGTGGACATCCCCTGAGGGATCCCAGACTGTGAGAGGGCACAGGCTGGGCTGAGGGACCCCCCACACCGAGTGCACAAATTTTTGTGCACTGGGCCTCTAGTTAAAAATAAAACCACCGGGGGATAACATTCAATATCAGTTAGGCTGGCAAAGTTTAAGGAATCTCTCATGCTAGTGAAGCTGGAGAACAGGGGTTCACAAACACTGCTGGTGGGAATGTAAATTTACACGACTCCTGTGAAAAACAGTTTGAACATTTGCATACTTAAATACACTATAGAGTGGTGGCTATAAACCTTTTGTGGGTTTTTTGTTTGTTTTTTTTGGCGGGGGGGGGGCGTTTTAGGCTATAAATCTTTTGACTATCAGCCATGATAATACATTTTACAGCCCAAACCATTACAGCAACACACTTATAAGTGAAATCAGTTTAAGAAAACAATACTTGCTCTTACTATGTGTTATATAGCCTGATCTTCTCTATTTTTTCATACAAAAGTCTTCATTTCTTTTATACCAGCCCTGCCATGAATTTATATAGAGTCAGTCCCAGCGGCATAGACTTCTTACCTTGGACCTTCATACGGGGCTGATGTTCCAGTTGAACCTAGACACCTTTCTCTCTTGACGTCCATTTTTGTCTGACCATTTCTCCCCCACATTTTTCTTTATCATTTTTTCCAAGGAAGCTCCCTTAGTACATTAGGGTGCCAAAAATGCGCAAATTACACATTCATTCTCCTGGTAAATATCTTCTTTGATCCTACAATTTCTGAAGCATGGTGTTGGACATTCTAGACTCTTCCCAGTTTTACCATGGTAACGTTTGTGAGGCCTTCCTTTTAGAGTAGATACATTGATATGTGCAATATCAACTTTCATGTGGATTCCTATGTATGGGGACAAAGGAAAAATTCCATGTTTTCAACAAGGCCTAGGGACCATGTACAAAGTCCTCTTCTTTTTCCCTTTCTGTTCACTGTTCTGGTGATTACTAACACATCAGTTCTAGTTAAAATCTATAGATGCTGGCTACATTTGGTGGGGAGGAACAAATTTTCCTCTACCCTCAAGGTTCTTCTGGCTGTTCTAATAATTAAATAGACATGAGACAGATTAGCAAGAAAAAATAACAAAACTTAACACATATATATGTATGGGAACACTGCATACATGAGCGAGTCAGAGACCCTCTTATCAGCATGAGAGGTTCAGAGACAGAAAGGGGGATTGAGGTGTATAAGACCTCCTGAACTAGGGATGAAAGTAATACACCTTGGAGGTTTCATAGGCTCATTGCAGCATGATAAAAAGAGCATATGTTTAGTAAATATAAGTTTGCTCTGCCCCACAGCTAGGTCAAAAGAAGTTATTTCTGATAAGCTCTTTTGCTATGGGCAAGGCCCCTAATTCAAGTTTTTCTAGGTCAGCAATTTTCAATCTGTGTGCAACACTGGTGTTCTGCAAGAATTTTTAAAACATGTAAAACCTGACTACTTAGTCAGGGGCACTGAACTCTTTTCCCATAGATTATCAAATTTAAAAAAAAAAATGACAATAGCCAACATAACAATAGCCATTCAGTGTGAATGAATCAAAATCATACCAATTTTTTTGTCAGATAGGCAAATATATATTTTTGACATGCAACAGAATTTTAGTAATTAGTTTATGTGTGCATGAGATGAAAAAGGTTGAAAATCGCTGTTGTAGGTAGTTAAAGGGAGGAGAGATTTCTCTTTAGCCTGCAGCTAAAGTTGCATTTAGCTCAAAGTAATCTGCATACCACTGTGGTTCTTGCTGAACCCCCATGCATTCTACTAAATTTGTTTTCATGACTTACTCATGGATCATGACCTACAGTTTGAAAAACAGTTCCCTAGAGAACCTCTTACATGTTATGTCAGGAAACATGCAGAAAAGTTCATGACAACCATTTGTTCATAATAGGAAACAATGTAGAAAATACAAAGTGCGCACTCTCAGGTAAGGGGCTGTTAACTTCACACAATGAATGTTTATGCAATCATGAAAATTCATGAATTAGAGACAACATGGATAAGTCTTGTAAATATATTTGCAGACTACATATATCGATCATTTCTGTAACAGTAAAAAACAAACAGAATGGCCCTACCCGGTTTGGCTCAGTGGATAGAGCGTCGGCCAGTGGACTGAAGGGTCCCGGGTTCGATTCTGGTTAAGGGCACATGCCCAGGTTCTGGGCTCAATCCCCAGTGTGGAACATGCAGGAGGCAGCCAATCAATGATTCTCTCTCTTCATTGATGTTCCTATCTCTCTCTCCCTCTGCCTTCCTCTCTGAATTCAATAAAAATATATTTTAAAAAAATAAAAGCATGTGCAGTTAAAAAAACACACAAAACAGAATGAAACCTTGGACCCTTCAGTCCACAGACCAGTGCTTTATCCTCTGAGCCAAACTGGCTGGGGCTCAAGTGAGTCTTCTTTTACTTCATGGAGTATCTTTCCTTGGGGATGAGTCACATTTTCTTTGTTCTTTGTATGTCACATAACTTTGCATTGTTTCTTGAACATTGTTAGTGTTATTTCATAGATACCATGGGTTCTGTTCTAATCCTCTGGAGAATGTTGGTGTTTTCGTTTTAGCGTGTCCTGCTCAAGTTCAGACCATAAGCTCCATTTGCCTTCAGTGGTTTGAGTCTCCGTTCAGTTCTCTCGGTGTTTGCTGCCTGGCTTGGGTCTGTCCTGCACATGTGTGCTTCAGGGTTAATCTGAGATTTATACAGGTTCTGCTACAGACTTAGGGAATCTTCTCCGTATTTTTTCCGTCTGTCGCTCCTCTCCCACCCCAACTCCCCAAGGCCACAAACAACCTCTGTCTCTTTGCAGTCCACAGGGACTCCCTTAACTGGCTAGAAAGACTGAGAAGTCTCTACTGGAGTTTTAGTCATCTGAAATGTACTGATAAGCCATTGGTGCCTATTCTCTAGCTTCCTGGGCCAAACCATTGAGAAAAAAATTTTTTTAAGAAAATGGAAACTGTTCCACAATCTGCCTTCTGTTGTTGACTCTTCAAAAATCCTCAAGTAGTTATTTTGTGTTTTGCCCAGAGTTTATATTTGTAATCAGCAGGAAGGCTGGGTTATCAAGGGAACAAAACATAACAGCTGTACTGGGAATCTCCCCATTCTCCTTTGACATCCCCCTCACCCCGGTCAGGTTTTCCTCCTCACCACCACCCAGCTGAGCTCCTCAAGGCGACAGAGATTTCCTCGAGTCAGTTAACTCACCTTCTATCTTACTGAACATTCTTCCTAAGTCTCCTCGCTGGTTCCTGCACATCACTCCTACTTTATCACGGAAAGCCCCAGAGCTTGCCCCTTTTCTTATTCATTACTTTGCTGATCATCTGGCCTGAGAAGACTCCCAAATTTATAGCGCCACTCAGGCCTGTGTTTTCAAATGCAGACTTGTGTTTTCAACTGCCTACTTAAAAGGCCCACTTGTACGTCTAAAGGTATTTCAAACTTAAAATATCTGACTACACCCATGTTACCCCACCTTTTCCCCACTTCTTCTTCCTCAGTCTTACACTTCCCAATTAATGCCAACTCTACTTTTCCCAATGCTCAGACTACACTCTTTGAAGTCATCCTTGATTCTTTTTTAATTCATACCCAACATCCCATCTGTCAACAAGTCCTGTCAACTCAAACTTCAATATATATGTGGAATCATCAAGCTTCATCACCTACACTGTCCCAGCCTGATCCAAGTCCCTCCTTTCTCAGCTGAATTGCAGAAATTGCCTCTCAACTCATCTCCTGTTTCTTCCTTGCCCCAGTGTTCCCTACCAACATTCCTACTGACATTTTGTGAAGATCATTGTGTGTTGCAAAATGTTTAGCATCCCCAATCTCCAGTCATTACGTCAACCAATGCGTGTTGCACACACATGCACCTCCAAACATCCTGTTAGGTGGTCAGATCACATCACTC
This sequence comes from Myotis brandtii, assembly GCF_000412655.1. NCBI lineage: Eukaryota > Metazoa > Chordata > Mammalia > Chiroptera > Vespertilionidae > Myotis > Myotis brandtii. The sequence continues at coordinate 1,246,749 of NW_005358092.1, forward strand.
TTCTGCACAAATTCTCCAAAGATTTAGCTTCTCATTCACAGGGAAAGTTAACATCCTTCTAACGGCCTGTAAGGCCCTATATAATCTGATCTCCTTGCAACTCTGATATTCTCATCTCTTCTTACTCTCTTCCCACTCTTCATTCCAGCTACACTGATGCTTTAAATGAGCCCATTAATCCTCCTGCCTTGAGGCTTATGCTATTTCCTCAGCCTGCTTTGCCCATGTCTCTGCACAGCTCCCTCCATTATCTCCACCTTCTCTTTACTTAAACATCATCTTCTTGGTGAGGCTTTCTCTAGCTTCTTTATTTAAAATTGCAAGCCTCACCCCACTCCCAGCAGTCTCTATTCCTTTCCTACTTTCTTTCCATAGCAGCTACCACCACCTAACATGTCTACATGTTTAACTTATTTCCTATATTGTCTATGTCCCCCAACTAGAATATGTTCCATGAGAGCTGAAACTTTTGTTTGCTGTGTTCACTTACCTACTCAGACGTTTACAAAGGTGTCTGACACATAATAGTTGTTCAACAAATATTTGTTAGCAGAATAAACATAGGAATGGTGTATTCATCTTTAGAAGGAATTGAACTCTAGCTGGTTAGAGCATGGGTGGCCTGTGGACTAAAGGGTCAGAGGTTCAATTCCACTCAAGGGCAGGCACATGCCTCATATCTCAGTTGTTAGCTCAGGTCCTGGCACAGTCAGGGCACATGCCGGAGGCAATCAATCGATGTGTCTCTTTCACATTGATGCTTCTCTCTCTGTGTCTCTCCCCCTCCCTTCCACTCACTCTGAAAAATCAATGGAAAAAATGTCCTCTAACATATGAAAATATGCGCAAAGTCACTAATCATCCAAGAGATGCAAATGAAAATGACAATGAGGTACCATCTCACACCTGTCAGAATGGCTATCATCAACAAATCAACAAACGACAAGTGCTGGAGAGGATGTGGAGAAAAAGAAACCCTCGTGCACTGCTGGTGGGAATGCAGACTGGTGCAGCCACTATGGAAGACAGTATGGAGCTTCCTCAAAAAGTTAAAAATGGAACTCCCATTTGACCCAGTAATCCCACTTCTAGGAATATATCCCAAGAAACCAGAA
>NW_005358092.1:1248292-1252148 GCF_000412655.1 Myotis brandtii
CATGCATATAAGCATAACCAATGGACACAGACAATAGGTGGGTGAGGGCATGTGCTGGGTGTTGGGGGTGGCCAGGGAGAGGTCAATGGGGAAAAAGGAGACATATGTAATACTATATGTAATACTTTAAACAATAAATCATTTTAAAAAGAAAAAAAATGTCCTCTGGTGAGGATTAACAAACAAACAAAAAGAATGAATTGCATAATATACAAATGGCCAATAAGAATAAGAAAAGATATTCAACATTAGTAGTCATTAGAGAAATGGAAATCAAAACCACAGTGAACTACCACTTCACAACCGCTAGGATGGCTATAATAAAAAAAGACAGACAATAGCTGGCTATAACGGTACTGGATATGAAGGCACTTTGCTGATGAAATGTAAAAGGGGCAGCTACTTTGGAAAAGTCTGGCAGTTCCTCAAAATGATAAATATAGACCCCTGGCCAGTGTGGCCCAGTTGGTTAGGCATCACCCAGTGCACCCAAAGGTTGCCGGTTCCATTCCCTGTCAGGCCACATGCCCGGGTTGTGGGCTCAATATCTAGTAGTGGGTATGCAGGAGGCAGCAGATTGCTATTTCACTCTCACATCAATGTTTCTCTCTCTCCTTCTCTCTTCCTTTCTCTCTAAATATCAATATAAAAAATCTTTTTTAAAAATGATATAGTGTTACTATGTGACCTAGCAATTCCTCTACTAGGTATATACTCAAGACAATTGAAAATATATATTAACACAAACACCTCTACACAAATGTTCACACAGCATTATTCATAATAGCTAAAAAGTGGAAACATCCTAAATCCATCAGCTGATAAATAGGTAAATAAATGTATTATAGCCACACAATTGAATATTATTTAGTGATAAAAAGTACTGATATATCCTTCAATATGGATACCCTTAAAAACATTATGCTAAGTGAAAGAAGCCAGTCATTTCTATAAAATGTTCAGAATAGACAAATATGTAGAAGCAAAATAGATTAATGGTTACCTAGGACTTGAGGTTGTGGTGGGGAATGGGGAGTGACTGCTAATGTGTATGGATTTCTTTTGGGGGTGACAAAAATTAGATTGTGATATTATACAACTGTGTGAATACACTAAATATCATTAAATGCACACTTCAAATGGGTAACTTATCCTATCTAATAATAGACAAAGATTAAAATTAACGGTACCTCTGCTACGCTTCCCATTGGCTAATCAGCGAGATATGCAAATTAACCGCCATAAAGATGGCGGCCGGCAGCCATGCAGCTGAAGCGAGCAGCCGCTCTGTGGGGCTTGACAGGGGTGGGGCCAGCCGTGTCTGGGTCTTGTGAGATTTCGAGGTGCACATGGGTGGGTAGGGACTTTTCTCTGGGTCCCGTGGCTCACCCCAGACTCTGACAGGAGGGAGATTTTCATATACATTTTACTAATTTTCTTTCATCTCTGACACTTCTATCATAGAGAAAGGGTATAAATTATATCTCAATAAAGATTTTTTTTTCTTCAAAAAGAATGAGTTGCATAAAGTTAACAAATATTTAATTCACTATACTTGGTCAATTTTATTTTGTATCAGCTTTTTCTATTCCATCTGTGAATTTTCCACAATTCCTTATATACACCAAATTAGTGGCCTACTCCCCAATTCCTTTAAGCACACTCAGTATCTAGTATATGATCCATTAGATTATCCTTAAACATCAGGGACAAGTTGTCTTTGAATTCTAAAAACCTTGACCAAACTAACTCTAAGACACATAGTTCTGTTCTTAAATAATGAGAGTCACAAAATCAGAAGTTCCTTGTCAAGGAGTATTTGTTGATTCAATGATGGCTCAGAACTGGATTTTTCTTCCTACTTCATTGGTTTCTGTAACACTGGGTTTTCGAAATCCTGTTAAAACCTGTGACTTATTTCCTGAGAGAAAAAAAAAATAGTTTGAGACTGTTTATAACTATAGTAGTAGTTAATATTTATTGCATGCTTAGCTTACACCAAGCAGATACATACACACCTTACATATGTTAACCTATTTTAATCTTCACAACCAACCCGTGAGATAGGTGTTATTATTTCTAGTCTAATGAGGCACAAAGATGTTAAATAACTTGGCCAAGATCACACACCTGTTAAGTGGTGGAGTGAAGATTCTAACCCTAACACCCCAGTTCTACCAACTTTAGAGAAAATTAACAGTGAGTCACTGAATTAACCTTTTCCCACTGAATTAATTACTTAATTCTGAGATATTTATGGAGTCAAATTAGATGCTAAGTATTGAGGACAAAAACAAGACAGGGCTCCTATCCTGGGATTACACAATCTAATGTGGGAGATGAACATATCGCCAAGTAACAAAAATATAACGTGGCAAGCCTGTACCATAGGCCCAAAGTCTAACCAGAGTGAAAAGGTGGGAAGATGCAGCTGAAGACTTTCTGGAGGAAATGGGGAAGGATGAGGAAAGGTGGTGCTGAAAGGCCAACATTTCATCTAGATAAAAGTGGGAGGAAAGAACACAATGTTCTTGAATGGTCTTAGCATATGAGAGTACCAGAAGAAAAGGTGGTAGAGACTCTGAAATTTTAAATTTCATTTGAATCAATTTAAAAACTGATTAGGCCCAATGAGGGGCCTTTTATATTATGCTAAAGAGTTTTGAATAAAGAACACCATAGAATATAGGCTTACATAATCCTATTTGCACTTTGAGCCCATAAGTGTAAGAATTCTGATTATGGATAAGAGTAGAGACAATGAAAACAGGGATTCCAGGGAGGCAGCTGTTGGAACAATTGATATAGAGATTTTAATAAGGAAGTAAATTAAATATCTGCAATTTATTTCTCTCTTAGGTATATAAGCTATATATGGTCCCAGGACCATGCAACAATGTCCAACAAATATAAAGCAAGTCACATATGTATTTTACATTTTAACAAGCCACATTAAAACAAGTAGGGCATAGAATGAACTTTGGTAAGGTTTTATTTAACCCAAAATCTTATTATTTCAACATGTAATCAATATAAAAATATTAATGAAATATTTTACATTCTTTTTTTATACTAAGTCTTCAAAATCCTGAGTGAATTTTGTACCTAAACGCTTTTCAATTTGGATGCTAAATCTGCCTTGGAATTACTTGACCTGAATTTGAATTTCACAAAATTTACAATTGAAAAAGTAAACACATATATCCAAGTTGTTCCAAACACACTTAAATGTTTCCCAATATTTGAATTAAATGTCTGTTTTTAAAATGATTCAAATGAAATTTAAAAGTTCAGTTTCTCACCCTAGCCAGTTTTGCTCAGTGGATAGAGCTTTGGCCTGCAGACCAAAGGGTCCGGGTTTGATTCCAGTCAAGGGCATGTACCTTGGTTGCAGGCTCCTCCCCTGGCCCTGGTCGGGGCTCTTGCAGGAGGCAACCACTCGATGTGTTTCTCTCACATCGATGTTTCTCTCTATCTCCCCCTCTGTCTTCCACTCTCTCTAAAAATCAATGGAAAAATATCCTCGGGTGAGGATTAACACCAACAATTTAATAATAAAATTAAAAATAAAAGTTCAGTTTCTCAATCACACTAGCCATTTTGCAAGTGCTCAATAACCACATATGGCTGGGGGGCTACAATTTTGGACAACACAGATTAAAGCACTAATTCTGGACCAAGGCAGGAACACTCACCAAACACTCCTGCTTTGCTTAAAATAGATGCTCACTAAAGATGTTTGTTATTATCAGAGAGCATAGCATTTTAAAAGTGGAGAATCACTAATTCTAAACCAATGACACATAAAATGGTATATATATATATATATATATATATATATAGAGAGAGAGAGAGA
>NW_005358092.1:1252164-1260076 GCF_000412655.1 Myotis brandtii
AGAGAGAGAGAGAGAGAGAACATTGTTCTTTAGACCAATCTTTTGTTCAGCTAATACAGAAGATGTAAACAATGATTAGAAAGAATCATTCTTTGCTATGATTGTACCTAAAAAAGAATAAACCACACACAAAAACAAGTCCCATTATAGAACTTTAAGCCAGAAAATAACAGGTCTGGAAACATACTTGAATAACAATGCAAGCAATTGATAACTAGTCCTCAGAAAGGAGGAAAATAATCTCCCCTGACCCCTGCTGCCAGTTGCCCTGCACTGCAGAGCTCCAACCTGCGGATCCTTGCATTCAGAACGATGATTGATCGCCAGAGGCTTTCTGCAGCATTGAGGACTTCGCTACACGTTTTCCTTCCTAAACTTAATTGCAAGCAGATAAACCATCATACCATTTGTGCGAACAGGGGAGGCCAGAAGCCTGGCTCTGTGTGGGTTGGTTTTACCAACTGGAAAACGAAGAAAATATCTTCCCCACCTTATTAGACTAGTCACACCACCAGTGAGCACAGAAGAGCCCTGTGATAGTTGAAGGTGGGAAAGGGAGTTGACAAAGCCGGTGTGAAATGCAGCAAGTGATTACATTGGTGTGACAGGTAATTCCACAAGTAATATTATGGGAGTGGGAGAGAGGCTAGGCAGTGGTGGGGGTTGGGGTAGACTGGAGGGTAAATGACATCTCTGAAAGGGGCAGCTCCCTGAGTAGATGGGGGAAGCCAATGTACTGCCACCAGATCTATCCACTGACGTTTCAGAAGTAAGAGATTTGGAATTTCATGTAAATCTGATTTTCAAAAATCAGCAAACATTCTGTGGACTAAACATATCAAGTTGCAGACCTCTAGTTTGCAACCTCTGATTGTACAGTTACAGAGCAACACCAGAAACAGAGTTAAAGTGAAACTAAAGTAAAGTTAAAATAAAAGCTAGGTGAGTATAGTGATTTTGAAGAAAAGATAATATGAACTAGATCATGGACAAAAAAGAGCAAAATCACTGCTGGGATCAGATCCAATCTAGGTCAGTTTATATCCACATCAGGAATAAGATAGATTCAATAGGCTATGTGCCCATAACAAGTAAGTAAAGTCCCTCTATTTAAAACTATATTTGGATTACACCTCCTAAAACACACTGCCTCTACAAAACACCTGAAAAATGACGGGTACAAATTTTCCCAAATGCTTTTTAAACTCATAGCTGAGCTATCAAGACAGGAGGGTAAATTCCTAGAAGGCAAAAACGAAATGAAAGCTTGAGGAAAGGGGAGCTCTGAGATGGGTAGCTGCCAATGATGTAGGTTTCAGCAGCCTTTTAGGAAGCCAGCCAATGCCCAGGAGCCTGTGGCACTCTTCCAGTCGTCCCCCCAGAAAACATTCTCCCTTCTTTACCAATAGGAGTTTTAGTTGAGTGTGTGACCACCTACCAAAAGACCTTTCTCAGCCTCAATTGCAGCTATATGACTAGGTTTTGGCCAATGTGATGTAGCAGAAGTAACATATGTAATAACTTAACAGGAAAAGAGGTGTTTTCTCTTCCCTCTCCTTTTTCCCATGAGCTAGTATGCAAATACAGGGTGGGGCAAAAGTAGGCTTATAGTTGTTCCTATGGAAAATAGTACAATAAATAATACAATAATAAACTCTGTGTTTCATGTACTTTGCCCCACACTGTATATTCCATCATATAGACATGGACATTCCTCTTAAAATGGCAGAACACTATTAGAGGATTCCAGGCCTCTGAGCCCACTGAACTATTTGAACCATGATGTGAAAGAGAAATAAACTATTGTGCTTAAACCATTGTATTTTGAGGTCTTTTAATAAAGGAATAGCTTTGTCCTGTATCTTATCACTATAAGCCATGCAAGGTAAGAGGATCAGAGAACCCCCTAGAGAACAGGGATACCAAAGGTCTACACTAGGATTCAGCAGACTTTTTCTCTAATGGGCCATAAGATAGTGATTATTTTAGGCTTTATAGGCCATATGGTCTCTGTCCCAACTACTTAACTCTTCATTGTAGAATAGAAGTAGACATCTACACTAAGTAAATAAATGGGCATGGCTGTGTTCCAATAAAACCTTATTTACAAAAACAGAAAGTAGGCTGGATTTGGCCCACAGGTCATAGTTTGCCAACCCCTTTTACCATAAAAAAGGAAAGAAAGGAAGAAAGAAAGAAAGAAAGAAAGAAAGAAAGAAAGAAAGAAAGAAAGAAAGAAAGAAAGAAAGAAAGAAAGAAAGAAAGAAAGAAAGAGAAAGAAAGAAAGGGAAAGAAAGGAGTCTGACAAAGAAAACTTGCCTGTTGTATCCTTGGCACTCTGAAGTGAAAGAAAATTCTGCTCTGAAAATTCATTACTTAGAGCTGACTCTCAGAAGGAACTATGGTTTCAATTCACACTACATATGTGTTCTAAAAATTCTTCAGAATGCAATGTTATCTTAAAGTGGACCTGAGTTGGTAGTGTACTCAGGTGCCTGATAGAAGAAGCAAATGTAAATTCTCTCTGGAAGAATACATCTTCAGCCACATAGAATTCCCAAAGATAATTACTACCCAAGATGATCTCACAAATAGAAATCACAAAACACACAAGGAGAAAGACAAGCCACATTGAGCAAAAGTCAACAGAAAAATCAAATAACAAAATCAGACCCTCTTGACTTTAGGTGTTGGATTTATCAATGACAAATATAAAACATGTTAAATAATGCTTTAAAAAAAGAAGTATAAGTAAGGAATAAGAGATTATTAAAAAGTTACCAGGCATAATTTTTAAAGGCCCAATTAAAACTGCTGAAAGAGAAAAAAAATTAAAATTAAAAGAATTTCCAATAAAATTTTAAAAGATTTAAAATTTAAAAGATGGCCTAAAGCCACAATGACAATGAGGATAGGAAAAGAGGTGATAGTAATGAAATTTTAGAAATTAGAATAAAGAAATAACTGACTTGACCAATCAAGAAAGCAAAATTTTGCCTAGCCAGTTTTGGTCAGTGGATAGAGCGTCGGCCTGCATTCTGAAGTGTTCTGGGTTTGATTCCGGTCAAGGGCACATGCCCGGGGTGCGGGCTCAATCCCCGGTAGGGGCCATGCAGGAGGCAGCTGATCAATGATTATCTTTCATCACTGATGTTTCTATCTCTCTCTCTCTCCCTCTCTGAAATCAATAAAAATATTATTTTTTTAAAAAAGAAAGCAAAATTTAAATGTATAGTGTGGAAAATTGAGAAGGAAGCTATTTGTATTTCTGCAACTAGTGGTGAAAGTGAAACTGAGAACAGAATTGACCAAAGCGTAAACAGGTGACAATTGTCACTTTAAAATAAAGAAAAAAGGGAGACTTCTGCTTTTGTAACAAAGCTTATAAAAACATTTCACTCTTTAAGCTCTTATTTTTAACAAAAATAAGAATTAAGAAAAAAAAGCAATTTTGCTATTTTCAAGAGTAATAAATTCTGGACTAAATTAAGAAATTAGGTGGCAAAGCATCAACAGACAAAAATATATAATATATATCTTTAAATATTTATATGTTCTTAAAAATAGGGGTGACTTTCAATTATGTATTTTCAATTTTATTTATATACTAGAGGCCCAGTGCACGGAAATTCGTGCACTCGGGGGTCCCTCAGCCAGGCCTGCGCTCCCTCGCAGTCTGGGACCCCTCAGGGGATGTCCAACTGCAGCTTGGCCCGCTCCCCTGCAGCTGCCTCTGTGGAAAGGGGGGGCGCCGGGACCACCATGGCTGGCCTGGCAGCCCAGGCTCACTGGCCCCACCCCCTGCCCACTGGTTCTTCCACCATCTGGTCTAATTAGCATATTAGCTCATATTATATAGGATAAATGTAACTTTAATTATATCTGTGTGTGTGTGTATGTATATGTATGTATATGTGTGTGTGTGTGTGTGACAGCTCTCCATTCTTTAGAATAAAATAATACAGGTGCTTTGTGTATATATATATATCTGTTTAATGTTTAAGGATATACCTCTTAGCGAATTGTCTACTTCTTGCCTCCATATGCAATTAAAATCATCATCATTCGGTAAACTTCCTGTATTAGGTAGGGATTAATTTGAAGACCTTTAATACAGGTATATCTGTTTATGCTAGTATGTTTTGTTCTTTTTGTTATTTTGCTCCAAATTAGTATTCTCATTTCTAAACACAAAGTATTTCCATCCAGTAACTAAGAAATAAGCTTCTCTCCAATTCCTAGAAGTTGTTGGGTGCGTATAATGTGGCAGGAATTGTGCTCACTAATTTACATAAAGCACCTCATTTTATGCATATAATAACCTTATAAGAAAGGCAGCCCCAGCTCAGAAGGTTGCTTCCTTGACCTATCTGTACATGCTGGATTACAGTGGAATGTGCTTAGAAAGCAGTGTTGCCTCGAAAATGAGGACTTTTTGAAGCATTTTTCAACTTCTGCACGTAAATTTTTGTGTATGTAAATCTACCTTAATTGTCAATCAGTATGCATGTTAGTTTTTGATGTTAATGAGCATAACTAATTATTGATGTTAATAAGCAATGTGATCCTAAAAGTTCTAACTGCCTTTTATTTTATATACATAGCAATATTCTAAATCAGGGGTCCTCAAACTTTTTAAACAGGGGCCAGTTCACTGTCCCTCAGACCGTTGGAGGGCCGGACTATAGCTTAAAAAAAAACTATGAACAAATTCCTATGCACACTGCACATATCTTATTTTGAAGTAAAAAAAACAAAACGGGAACAGATACAATATTTGTATTTGCATGTGGCCCGCAGGCCGTAGTTTGAGGACCCCTGTTCTAAATGCTAAAGCAAAAACCACATTTCTTTTGAAGATTTGAAATCATTATTCCTATTTTGTCATTAAGTTACTTAAATTTTATTGCAGGCTTTCTAATGGAATTAAAATTTATTTTACAGTAGCCTATATCCTAAGAACTCAATGACTAAAATACAAAAATTTTAAAACTTGGGATTTTCAGTGATAAAACTGATTTGTTGAATTATATGGCATTAATTACACATATAAATCCAACTATGAGATCAGTCAGCCATGTGCTGCCCTTTAAAAGAAACCAAAACTGCTGACAGATACCTGTGAGCCATCAGGCAATAAGATTTTTATCAAATTATGCCCTTTTGTTTTAGGCTTGAAACTGGTTGCAAATTCACCCTTAAGAAATGTACAGGTGATAGTCAACCAATTGCTGGCCTTATAATATACTGAAGTTCTGGGGAACACAGTGGGGTAAAAAGAAATGCTTACATTCTTGCTGTTATGAAAGGCAAAAGAAGTCCAAACATTAACTGTTATGGGTTAGCCGAGCTATCCCAACTCTCCTCACAGTAAACTAGTGAAGATTAGCAATTATAGAGTGAATATTTTTAAATGAGTGGCTGTTAGCATTAGTAATAAAGCTTGAAAAGGTTTCAAACAACTTTATATTTATGTGACATAAAAAAAGCCTAGGAAGCTTTTATATCAGACTAGAGGCCTGGTGCATGAAATTCATGCACTGGGTTGGGGGGTCCTCAGCCTGGCCTGCGCCCTCTCACAGCCCGGGACCCCTCGGGGGATGTCCACCTACCTGCTTAGGCCTGATCCCCAGGGCCAGGGATCAGGCCTAAGCTGGCAAGCAGACATCCATCTCGCAGTCCGGGACCCCTTGCTTCTTACTGCCCGCCTGCTCGCTGCTTCTTAGTGCTGCCACAGAGGCGGGAGAGGCTGGCTTCTGGCTGAGCGGCACTCCCCCTGTGGGCGCGCACTGACCACCAGGGGGCAGCTCCTGCTTTGAGCATCTGCCCCCTGGTGGTCAGTGTGCATCATAATGACTGGTTGTTCCAATGTTCAGTTGATTTGCATATTAGGGTTTTATTATATAGGATATATCACATCACACAGGAGCAACCTGTATCAGGAATCTAAAAGTGGTAGTGATGCTGGAGAAATTAGTGGGCCAGATTTCCCAGACACAAGTGGGAATGAGGCTCTCATGATATTTTCAGAAAATGAATTTTTTGAGATTCACATGGGAGGATGGAATGTGGAAATAGGCTTTACTTAAAAGTTACATTTCTCGAGTTCCAAAGTGCTCTGCCCCTAAGCCAGTCCTGGAAAAGGGGCAGCTGGGAGTTCGGCAGTCAGAAACAGGGCCAGTGTCCAGAGTTTCTGTTCCATGTTGCAGCCTGCTGTGGTTTGGCATTCAGGCCAGATTCAAGTCCATCAGTCCATGTGTGGAGCCCTACATGGCCTTGCTTCATGCAGGCACAAGGGAGAGCAGCATATGAGAGAGAGAGAGAGAGAGAGAGAGAGAGAGAGAGAGAGAGAGAGAGAAGGGCCAAACTTCCTTTGTTTAGAAGTTTGTTTTGTTTTATTTTTTTAATTTAAATTTTTTATTGTTCAAAGTATTACATAAGTCTTCTTTTTCCCCCATTGACCTCTTCTTGTTCTCCGAAAGTAAAGTATTTCCTGTTGCACACACCAAACAAGTCAGTACAAGACTAATGACGTGGCAATCATCTGCTAAAATATTCACTGCTAGTATTGGTGGTGAGAAATGGTGGGTCTGGGCATAAGGCGCGTAAGGAAATGAATACAACATGATTATAGTAATCAGTCATTAGCGAACGTTGTAGTTTGTTATTAATAACTAGGGGCCCAGTGCACGGATTCATGCACCAGTGCAGTCCCTCAGCCTGGCCTGCAAGGATGGGGCCGAAACCGGCTCTCTGACATCCCCCGAGGTGTCCTGGATTGCAAGAGGGCAGTTCTTGGGTGATGCCCCTGGAATTGGGCTCCCTCCTCTCTGGTTCCGGGTGCATCACCCGAGAACTGCAGCTGCCAAGTCACCACAGCTTGGCAGCTCCTGCATTGAGCATCTGCCCCCTGGTGGTCAGTGTGCATCATAGCTACCAGTTGGAACGTCTGCCTCCTGGTGGTCATAGCGCATCTAGCTACCGGTCAGATGGTTGGATGGTCGCTTAGGCTTTTATATATATAGATTATGTATAACAGGATATTGTAAAAATTTAAGTTACAAAATTTTTATTAAAATGTTTCTTACATACCGTTATATTGGCTGGGCTGCAAAAATATTCACTGTGGGCCGTGTGCAGCCCGCAGGCCATGAGTTTGACATGCTTGGTCTGTTCGATGCTTCTATGTCTCTGGTTCTATTTTTGTTCACCAGTTTATATTGTTCATTATATTCCACAAATGAGTGAGATCATGTGGTATTTATCTTTCTCTGACTGGCTTATTTCACTTAGCATAATGCTCTCCAGTTCCATCCATGCTGTTGCAAATGGCAATAATTCTTTCTTTTTTACCACAGCGTAGTATTCCATTGTGATGTTCCACAGTTTTTTAATCCACTCACCTGCTGCTGGGCACTTAGGCTGTTTCCAAATCTTAGCTATTGTAAATTGTGCTGCTATGAACATAGGGGTGCATATAACATTTCTGATTGGTGTTTCTGGTTTCTTGGGATATATTCCTAGAAGTGGGATTACTGGGTCAAATGGCAGTTCCATTTTTAATTTTTTGAGGAAACTCCATACTGTTCTCCACAGTGGCTGCACCAGACTGCAGTCCCACCAGCAGTGCAGGAGGTTTTCTTTTTCTCAGCATCCTCACCAGTACTTGTCATCTGTTGATTTGTTGATGATAGCCATTCTGACAGGTGTGAGATGGTACGTCATTTTCTTTTTCTTTTTAAATATATTTTATTGTTTTTTATAGAGAGGAAGGGAGAGGGATAGAGAGTTAGAAACATCGATGAGAGAGAAACATCAATCAGCTGCCCACTGCACACTCCCCACTGGGGATGTGCCCGCAACCAAGGTACATGCCCTTGACCGGAATCAAACCTGGGACCCTTGAGTCCGC
>NW_005358092.1:1260274-1261105 GCF_000412655.1 Myotis brandtii
CCCTATAAATTTTGGAGATTAAACCCTTATCCAGAGATAACTTGGCAAATATGTTCTCCCATGTAGTGGGCTTTCTTGTTTTTTTTCTTGATGGTTTCTTTTGCTGTGCAGAAGCTTTTTATTTGTTTCTCAAGCTTGCGTGGTCATGCCCATCCTGGCCAATTACCTGTTTCCAGGTGTGACTGACCGGCAATTAGCCTCCCAAGTCACTCAGACCTTACTGAGCATGTGTCTAAACCAGTGGTTCTCAACCTTGTCTGCACATTAGAATCACCTGGGAATCTTTTTAAAATCCTGATTTCTGGGCCTCATCCTCCAGAAATTCTTTTTCTTTGTTATGGGGTGGGGCCACAACATTAGTAACAAACAAACAGAATTTCTGGAGGATGAGGCCCAGAAATCAGGATTTTAAAAAGATTCCCAGGTGATTCTAATGTGCAGCCAAGGTTGAAAACCTCTGGTCTAAACTGTCTTTGTCTAGGCCCTTCCCCCATCAATCAGTGGGAACAGACATGGCAAGTGTTAAATGCAGCTTTTAGGCAAAGCTGTGAAAATGGCATGCCTATACTATTTGGTTTTAATTATACCCTTTCATTTCTTTCCTAATAAATAACTAGGTTATTACAATGGTATCAGTTTTTTAGAAATTTCTCAATAGGCATTTATTTATTTATTCTTTATTGTTGAACGTTCAATAGGTTATTTTAAAAGATAAAAATCATTACATCTAACAAAGGCTCAGTTTAGAAGGTCCAGTTAAAAGAGTTTATTTTAGTTTTCAAAGTGGCATATAATATCCTATCTAATAAAAGAGAAACATGGTAATTAGCC
>NW_005358092.1:1262114-1266407 GCF_000412655.1 Myotis brandtii
CAACCTCCCCATCGACCCTGCCTTGAGTGTGACAGGGGGCGGTGCCCCAACCCCTCAATCGGCCCTACCCTGAGCGTGACTGAGGGTGGCATTGCAACCTCCTGATCCGCCCTGCTCCGTGCATGACAGGGGGCAGAGCCCCAACTCCCCAATCGGCCCTGCTCTGAGCCCGACCAGGGGCTGCACCTAGGGATTGGGCCTGCCCTCTGCCACCCGGGAGCAGGCCTAAGCCAGCAGGTAGTTATCTCCCGAGGGGTCACAGACTGCAAGAGGGCACAGGCCAGGCTGAGGGACCCCTCCCCCGCCCCCCCGAGTGCACAAATTTTTGTGCACCGTGCCTTTAGTAATATATATATGTATATATAATTTTGAGAATAGAACTTGTTCATGTTAAGAGTTGGTGTCTTTGAATAAAGATTCCTAATGAATCTTCAGAATGAACTTTAAAAGGCCTGTGAAGCTAGAAAAGCCAAGGCAAGGACTTGCCTTCAGACTTTGCTTGAAATACCTATATATTTGGGTGAGTTCCTGTCTTCTCGAGGTCCCAATGTACCCTGAAGTTTTTTCATCCAGTTATAACAGTGCAGTGACATTATCTCTATCAGTTAACGTATGCAGCTTGCAGGTTTTGTGCCGAAGGTGAACATCAGGCATGTTGTCCAAGGGATGAAGGCTCCTAGATCATTTGCAATGTGAGGTGGCGAAAGACCATGTTAAGTAGCCTATCAGTGCTCTTGGGGTTGGTTCCTGTCCACCGAGCATATGAGGCTGAACTTGAACAGGATCAACAGGAACACTTTAGTTGGCTGGGACACACCTTGCTCTCTGCCAAGATGCATCCTATCCATCTTGGGAGAAGTTGCCAGTCCAACACCCATTCAAGTGTACCCTCCCCTGGTTCAATGTTGAGGAGCCCTGAACAGTACGACATTGGACCTTTATCAGCTCTGGTGCAAAGGCATCAGGCTGTAGCCTTAACAGACATAGCAGAGGAATTTCCTTTGCAGCAGTTCCCCTTAGGGTTACCTCAATAGGAGCCTTGTACTAGGAACCTAATTCATTTTGCTAATTGCCTTAGCAATAACCTTTATCTAACCATGCACAATAGAAGACTGTTAAAGAGCCCAGAGCTGCTGGTTAGGGATGTAAGTAAACTAGGGGCTTAAGCAGCGGTTCTCAACCTGTGGGTCGCGACCCCTTTGGCGGTCGAACAACCCTTTCACAGGGGTCTCCTAAGACCATCCTGCATATCAGATATTTACATTACGATTCATGACAATAGCAACATTACAGTTATGAAGTAGCAGCAAGGAAAATTTTATGGTTGCGTCACAACATGAGGAACTGTATTTAAAGGGCCAGAAGGTTGAGAACCACTGGCTTAAGGAATGGAACTACCTTGTACCTAATTGCATATACTTGCATGTGCTTGGTTGGGTATTGTTGTCCTACATTACTAGTATTTTGATGTCCTGGTCTGGAGCTCCAGACCAACAATTGACCAGTGCAGATACCAGCTATTCAGCTAGCATATAATCCAAAGCAATTAAATTATCTAATACAACTTTAGCCAGAGCCTAAGGCCTCCCTTAGAGACGCAGGCCGACATTCTAACCACTGAGCACCACTGGCCAGGACTGTTATTTTCTAATCAGTAACTCGAGATATGTTAGGGGCTTGCATATGTATTCTGACTTTTGGGGGTGTATCTTTGGCCAGAACAGGAGCACATATTAATAAACGTTCACTGAACTAAACTGACTTGCTACCAGGAGATTCAAAGATTGGGTAGAAAAGAAAAAGCACATTAGATTGAGTAGGAAAGGCAAAAAGCATTCTGGGCCATGACCATTTTCCCAGTAATCCCTCCTCTTCTATCTGTTGCTGTGTAGTAGCACCTTAAGTTTTTGCTTGTTTCCATCGTTTGCTTGGGGTTCACGAACCCCAGTTGAGGTTCGTGTCTGTACAGCAAGAAAACAATCTAGCCTCATTTAGTCTGAGCGTATGGTGCTCTTTTGGGTTACAGGAGTCAGGGAAGCCCTCCTGAAAAGGCGTTCTCATTAAACATCGCACAGTCCCTAAGATTCAAATCGCTAGAACTGCTCCCCTTGCCTTTTCCAAAGTGGGCAGACCACCCTCCAGGCTGGGGTGACTCACTTTTCTCTATGAACCTCTTCCTAGAGGAACAGTGGGAAAAGGTCAATGGCTACATAAGTCTGGTCTTTGCTTCTTCACTTTACATCCTAGATATTCTCCCTAGAGTCCCATGGCTCTTTGTACTTACCTTGCCTCGATCTACAGTCCAATATATACTTGTAATTTCCCCATATGAATAATGTAATCACATTACCCTCATTGCCTTTAAGAGGTTAGGCATGAAAGCCAGTGTATTTTTCTGTAACACAGAAAAACCTCAGCTCCATGACTTAACAACTATGTGACCTCAAATAAATTGCTTAATCCTCTGCTTTATACAGTAATACTGAGATTAAACAGTCAAGTTTATAAAGTTCTGAGCGTGGTGCCCAGAACAGACTATACACTCTGTAAATGGGCGATACATTGATAGGCAGAGATGACTTGGTAAATGAGATTTCAATTAGGCACTCCAACTTAGATTTTGCAGGACACTGGCCCAGTGATAGGGAGGCCCAGAGTTGTGTCCCCTTAGTAATAACCTTGTGATGTGTGCTCAACCAAGTGCAGTGCAGCCAGGCTATTCACAGTGAGAGACTGAAGCAAGGCATGGGGAAAGGGGATGCCAAACCAGATCTTGTGATAGACCATTCAAGCCCAAATATTTCATACATGTGAGAAATGCTCATCTGTCCAAATTCAAATAACAAACTCGGAGACAGAAGTATGGCGAAAACAAGACTTTTAATACGTTCTCAAGAGCGAGTGCCCATCCAAATGTACAGGCACACCTGGAGCAGCAATCACAGCCCATTTATTCAGTCCCTCCTCCGGTTCCTCACTGGCTGAGTATTATGGGGTCACCTGTTTCCTCATACATCACCTAGGTCTTATTGTCTCCCATTGGGCCATTTAAAAAAATTGGGTTGAGGCCTTTTCTAATTGCCTCCACCTCCCCATCTAGTTGGGGCAGGTGCCTCAGGTGTTTCCACCATAATGCTGGCCCACGTCCACAGTTCTTTGCTCTTAGGTCCTCTTCCCTCCTCCCTATGTTCTGTTTGCCCTGGGAAAATTCAGAAAATTCCATCAAAAGCCAACCATGCTGGAGATGGATCACAGAGACCCACTTCCTATAACACACACAAAAAATCCCACTACAATACTTCTAAAGGCACTACTCAATTTCCCTTGTTGCAAAAAATACTATTTGAAACTAGTAGGGCATTAACTTGACCTTACTATATTATCACAAAAGAAGTTAATCTGCATTCGTAATAATGCAAACAACTTTGTACCAACCACACTCAGAAATTAAACAAGATGCTATTAGGAAAAACAATTAACCAAGAATCGAATAAATTCTGTAAAACCTTGCTGAAAGAATAAAAGATCCAATAAATGCATATAGCATGCTGCAGGTATTAAGATGTCAGTTCTCCCCAGAGTATAACATCCGATATAATAAAAGGCTAATAAGCAAATCAACCTAACGGTGGAACGACCGGTTGCTATGACACGCACTGACCACTATGGGGCAGACGCTCAACGCAGGAGCTGCCCCCTGGTGGTCAGTGCATTCCCACAGGGGGAGCAGTGGTTAGCCAGAAGTTGGGCTCAAGTCTGATGAATGCAGTGGCAGGAGCCTCTCCTGCTTCTGCAGCAGTCAGACATCCCATGAGGGCTCCCGGACTGAGAGGGTACAGGCTGGGCTGAAGGACGACACCCCCTTCTCACCCTCACCCCCAGTACATGAATTTCATGCACCAGGTCTCTAGTATTTATATAAATCCAGTCAAAATCCCAATAGAATTTTAAGAAAAAACTTGACAGGTATTAAAGTTCATCTTAAAGAGTGTCCCAACACGCACCTCATCCCACCCCCACCCCCACACCAAAATAATTAAGATACGGTGACTTTTCTTATCAGGTACCAAAATAAAGCATCAGCTTCAATAATTAAAGCTGTGGGGTATTGGTGCAGGAATAGTAACTGCTTGCAAAGTGTCCGAGGCTTATGCTATGCAAATACTTCAAATAGATTATATCCTATCCTATATAAGGATAATATGCAAATTGTCCCCTAGACTGGGAGTTTGACTGGCATTCGACCAGGGGGCGGGGGCGGCCCAACCACCCGATACCCCTCCCCCCAGCCGG
>NW_005358092.1:1266459-1278955 GCF_000412655.1 Myotis brandtii
CCCCCCACCCCATCGGGGGCAGGACCAGCCGGCCAACCTCCCACATCCTCTCATCTGCCCCGATCAGGGCGGGTTGGCCAGACCCCACCCATGCATGAATTCGTGCACCAGGCTTCTAGTTATTAATATAACCACCCATCTTTATTAGCCCCTTTTCAGATGATGAAGCTGAGGTCTAGAAAAGTTAAGTAACTTGCCCAAGATTTTATAGGGCCACAACAGGTATCTGAACCCTACTGATTTCAGGAGTCCAACCTTTCTCACAAGAAAAATATTAACATCCATTATCTGTAGAGATCCTACAAATCATTAAAAAAAAAAAAAAAAAACCTCCTAAATAATCCGGTATAAAAATGGACAAAGGATATTAATATATTAAAAAGTTCAACCTCACAAGTACTTAAGATTAATAATATCGTTTAGAGATTGCTGGAAAATGGGTGCTCATACAAACTACAGAGGTATATATTTACATAGCATTTTTGGAAGGCAATCTGACATTAAGACATATAATTTGTATGCCCTCTCAGCAATTCCTCTTCTAGAATCAATCCCAAAGAAACACTAAACATAAGCATAAAGAACCATGTACAAGGATATTCACTGCAGCTTTTTCTATTATATTGAAACTAGAGGACCGGTGCATGAAATTCGGGCACTGGAGTGGGGGGGATCCCCTCAGCCCTGCCTGAGCCTTCTTGCAGTCTGGGAGCCCTCGGGGGATGTCCGACTGCCCCGGGGTGGGAGAGGCTCCCGCCACCACCGCCGCGCTTGCCAGCCCAGTTTCTGGCACACTAACCACCGGGGGGCAGCTCCTGCATTAAGCGTCTGCCCCGTGGTGGTCAGCACATCATAGCAACCAGCTGTTCTGCCGTTTGGTCTATTTGCATATTAGCCTTTTTTATATAGGATACTGGAAAGAAGCTGCCTACCAACAGGTATTAGCTGGAATAAATCATTGTACATCCATGCTACACAATAGTACATAAAAAATAAATCTGCAAGGACAGGAACAAAAGTTTATGATATAGCATTAAAAGGGGAAAAAAGCAAGTCACAGAATACATAGATTTTTAACCCACTTGTTAAAAAAGAAAAAGAATCTAAGAGAATGAGAAAATGAGAGAGGAAAGAAGAGAAATAGAACAATAACATTTGTATACATGTTCTGAAAGAGTCTAAAAGAATACATGCCAAACCATTAAGGAGTGAATACTCTGGGGAAGAAAGTGGAATCAGGGCCTCGAGGTTGAAGGGGACTTTTACTTTTTACTCAAACTTACTTTCTGTATTCAGTCTTTATTAGTACATTTTTAAGGCAAGATTACAATTCTGTGAAAACACTAAAAAACAACCAAAGAGAATAAAAGAGCAACAATGAGAAAATTACATATTAAGAACTACTAACACCTGCAAAGATTCAAAGCAACTGACACAATAAATTTTATTGTTTACTCAATGACAGGCTCTGGACAAAGTGAAGACAATGGAGACAATGACATGTTTAAACTCCTATCATAAACTGATCTGTTACAATTTCCAGTGGTTCAGCACATTAAAATGTAAAATATATAAAGAAAAAAAACAAGAAATGTAAATATTCAGATTTTTGCAGTAAAACGCAATATCCTTTAAGAAAATGTTTATTCTGATTGCATATTTAATTCTGACAGTAATTGAAAACACAAAATCACATTTTCCTAACTGCCCCCAAAACCTGGTTTTAGGGATTGCAGTATTAGAGAAGTGTGCAAAAATAAAAAAAAAAGCATTTATTAGAGCTTAGAAACAAAGCATTTTCCTTATTTTAATGCATCAAGGTGCAAAAAATTTAAATTCCAAAAAGCCAATCGTTGCTATATGTGGATAAATAAAACAGATTTGACAACACTTTTATAATCAAACCCAACATTATATTAAAAGTGTGTGTGTTTGTGTGTGCATGCATGTATGTATACACACACATATTTATGCAATATCTATTTTAGAAAAAAGGTACCTCAGTGAAATGCTTCTGAAAATATTCGCTTGATGCACAGTATGTACAAAACCTTCTATATAAAAAATTAAATTATTTTCAATGAAATTCCATGTTTACATCCCGTCTGAAAACTGTAATTGACAGCTACATAGGTCTACCTAATGGTTTCTGTCTGAAATCATGGCTAAGGCCATTCTCTTTCCAAGGGCTCTCATTTCACCCACTCTATGTCACTAGTACTAATATAGACAAATATTACACAGATGCAATCTGACACGCCTATGTGTTATTACCTGGAGCTGTTAAAACAGGGGATAGTTTATAATTGCTACAAAGAATACTTTTTTTTTCTTAAAATATATTGTTTCTCTATTCCAAATTAAGCACTTACTTAAGACATTAAGAGGCTGATGAGCCACTCCATTTGGTGTCAATGTCAATAGCCCTATAGGAAAGAACTCTGTATTGGAATAGCTAGAAAAGTTGCCACTAAAATCATAGTGCATCCTTCACCTGCATAGAATCAATTTGGCTTAATAGCTCTTTGCTCCCAGAACACCAGTCTGGAGTTCAAATATGCTCTTGAAGGTTCATTTCAGATATGAAAAAACATCTCATATAGCAATATGAGAAGATATAGGATAATAAAATCTGTTAAAATATGTTCAACAAATGTTACAGCATTCCTCATCTAGAGTAGCTGTTAAAGGTTAAGGTGGGAAACGAGTATGGAAAAGACTAGGGGCAATGAAGTTGAGTAGGTCAAATATTTACAACAGTAACCATTTCATTAAGTCTTTAAGCAAATAACTGCAATGACCTGATACCTCTAGCTCATCATTCTACAAGCACTGAGAATTTGAAGCTGCAAAGGTGAAAAATGGAATACCCTTAGAAAAGGGGAACAGTCTGAGGCAAAAGTTGTAGGTCTGTAAATATATATTTTATATGCACACACACACAATTGTGTGTATTCTGTATAGATTTATATACATATTCACAAGATGCCCTGCAGTGTAGTTCAAAAGACCTTTATCAAGAAACCAACTGATTCGGTCCTAGAGTTCATACCACCTATATAAGAAACACATGTGCATATATTCACATAATGTAAACTGTATCAACAAAAACATTGCTATTAACACTAGGTTAAATAGGTTTTACCAACCAGCGATGTAATCAGAACATTTTGTATACTGAGAATCAAAATAAAGAAAAATATACAACTGGGTTTCAAATTCACAAGAAAAAAGAAGTTTAACAGGGCAAATCAGAACAAAGTTAAAATTCCAGAGTAGGGAAAAATATCAAAACTTTAGAAATATCTTGGGATGCAATTAAATTACTGCATCAATTTTAGAAAAATAGACTCAGAATAAATGACGGTGCAATGGATTCTCCCAACACATCTACCCATATGTTTATCTTTTTCCTCTTTTGTTTCCAGCTGGAGGTTTCTTCAACTGAAGGAGTTGTCCTCCTGTTCCAAAACCTGCAGAGGCAGGATTGGACACCCCAAATGTCAAACCAGCTGATGCCGTGATGCCAGGATTGCTGAAGTTAAACCCAGATGTACTTGAGCTGCCAAAGCCTTATGTTTAGGGAAAAGAATATTCATATCAGAAGTTAAGTCACAAAAACAAAATATAAAAAGTGAGGATGAGAGGCAAAGTTCTAGCTACAAGAATATATAATCTATAGAAATAGTACCATAGGCCCTAAATTTCTAACATAAAATTTTATAAGAAAACAACTTAGCAAATAGTTAAGTGGCACCATTAGGGACAGAAGTTTAACCATCCAGGTCAAAAAAGAAGTGTTAGCGCAAATAACTAAAATCTGCAGACTTCAAGCTGCCACTTTCCTGGGAATTCAATATGCCAAGGTGCCTTCCTTCTCAGTTCCTCCAGAAACATTTTATCAACATGTTAAAGATACTTTCACAACCTCTGGACCCACCCTTGCAATTTTAAGTCCTCTAAGAAAACAACAACACACAAGTTTTAGGACAAGTAATACACCAAAGAGTAATACCTATTGTTTTAATTTTATAAGAGCCCTGTGTAATTAAGAGCAAGTACTATTACTGTCTAGTTAACATACTTATAATTTTGATACCACTGAATTCTACTATCTTCCTCTGTTGAAACTGTTGACTTTAGACGCTATTTAATATTAAACAGAATTTCCTTCAAATTTCCTCAATTTCAACAAAATTTAACTGGCATTACATCATTAATTTAGACCTATTTTTTATCCCTGAACGCTGCACATTTAAATAAGTCATTATTTACAAATACAGAGAAAATGCAAAGTAGACGGTGTTTGGAGTTTTCTACCAGAAGAGTTAGAGAAGATTATATCTACTTCAAATAACGAACAAAGAACTCAATTGTAAGATGGAATGTAATAACTAAAGAAGATCTCTTTGGAAGAAAAATCATTCTCCTGAATGAATGCTAAAAATTGAGTTAAAACTTAAACCCAAATGGGTTCATTTTTATAATAATGAAGAAAACTGTTTAACCATGAAGCTAGTCTTTGGGTTCAAAGAATCTCTTACTTAGATAAGATATACTTATTTATTTTATCAAACTAGTTAAGTGTTGTTAGAAATATTTTATAAACCTGAGATTTAGCTTATGAGATAAAGCTATATGGTTAGGCTTGCATACTTCATCCAGAGAACAGAAACTAAGCCAGGGATCTTTTTTGGATATTGGAAATAACAATACTTATGCTTTTAAATTAAATACTTTGCACCATTAAATTTGTCTGAAATTCAGGCTGAAACACACAAACCTGCACTAAGACTTCCTGAGGGTTTATTTGTTGTTCCAAATCCAAATGTGGAGGCCCCTGTGGTGCTGCATCCAAAACCAGAGCTAGTTCCAAATCCTAGTGGAAGGGCAATAGAGAAATATACAACGGCATGTAAAACACAGGTTTAAAGGATACTAACAAGTAAAACCCCAAATTATCAAACGGTCTAATAAATACAGTGTTGAAACACATGGCCTTATGAAGGATATCTGCTATTTACTCCTTTGCATAAAACTTCTTGGGAAAGAACCAGATTAACCCTGAAATAAAACATTTATATGTATTTAGACTAAGTTTATGACCCATTTGTAATTTTTAAAAAACAAGATCCTTCCAAATGAACTAGAAATTTTAGTAATCATTCAAGCATGATTTCAGTCAAACAGAAATAAACAGATCTACTTGGGGATATTTCATTTTGAAGGAAACAAAAAGGCTAAATTTATAATAAGCATGACATCCACAGTAATTTAAACACAGAGTACTGCAATGGTGATTTTACTCTGCTTTTTTACCCAAACATTTTCACTTAAGAACCTCTGCCATTGAAAAACTGCATAACTACATAATTATCAATAGGAGGCTGTTGCCATGGCATCAACCAATGTAACAATGAGAAAAAGGGAGTGGAAGCATCATGTTTTGTCTTAGTAATAGGACACTCACAATTTAAATAAAAAAATATTTTTCATTATATAAATTCCAAGAGATTTTGCTAGAAGACTCGTTTTTACTCTCCTAAACGCCAAGTGCTTAAAAATAAAATTCAAATTCTTTTTAGGTTACTTTACAATAGCTTATCTAAAATATTGAGTTTGATAGTCTTACTGCCTCTAACTGATGGCAAATTGGATTATAAATAGTAAGAATTATGCTGTCATAATTCTAGTAATTCCTAATAAGGTCTACTATATAAAGCCATAATAGCTTATAAACTTCCCCTCTTATGAGATGTATAGTTTAGTGGAAATAATGGAACCTTATTCATTATATGGCAATGTGCTCCATAAAACACAATCAACTTTTAATCATCCAGATCAGGTAATTATGAATGCATTTGTATTTAGCATATTTTTGCAGACTTACCTTACTAATTAGAATTAACTTATGAAACTATTAAAATAAATACAATTGCTATGTATACAAATATGTACACAGGCAAATATACCAAAAGTTGAGCTGTTCAAATTACAATAAAATTATTTCCCCATTTAAAATGTCCATTTTCAGAAAAAGATAATGATTAGGTGACTGTATATCCAGTAGTTTGAACTCCAAACTGATGTTAAGACTACTAATTTTAAGTTAAATTTATTGAAACTAAATAATTTTCAAGTTCACATTTTAGCATATTGCTTTGAATATAAGAACATCCCTGCCATTTAATTTTAATACTTTTTAATATTCACTATTCACAGATAAAATGATTTCTTAGGTTCTAAGTCTAATACTATATAGCACAGATTATGTTTGGAGAATTGTTTTTGGCAGATGGAAACTTAACTTCCAAAATAGTAGATCCTCTTAGAAATTTTTTACAGGCTGGTATCAATTCAAATGTATAATAGTGTAATGCAATTATTAGAAAAGTTAAAGTGTACCTCCAAGGTTTGAAGAACCTAAGCCACTTGATTGCAAGCCAGTGCCAATACCTGAGCCGAATGGCGTTCCAAAACTAACTCCCAGAGATGGCTGTGGCCCTGGTATAAAAAATAAAAAATAAAAAACGGGAGGGGGGATAAAACAAATTTGCCTTACTCTTTCAAGATTAAAGTTTAAGAAATTGTTTTTAAAATGAACAGTAATAACTTTAAACAAATTCTATTTGCTAAAACTTAGTTTTCAGGATGTCTCCCCAGCCTAATTTATCTGTCTCAACTGATTTACTTACCCCCCAAATTTTTTTAATTAACTTGTTCACACTAGACAATTAAGAGGTTTACTGCATTGAAAGATGAATGTTAGTTTAACCTGCTAAATAATTTGAAATCTTTAATGTATTGTAAATTATAGTTCTTTCATAGTTTTACTTTTAGAATTATTTTAGATCTCCCCACTTGCTTTCTGATAAAATTAGTTGGTATAATCAGTAAAGGATTTTTACTTTTTTTCTTTTGCAAACAAGCTCCTTACCATTAGAGTCAAGTCTCAATTGATCAAAAGAGACTGAGGCTAACATGGCAAAACTATCATGTTACTTCATAAGAGTAAGTACCCAAAAACTAGGCATGATTTTTTTTATGAAATATAAATCATATATATACAATAAGTAGATAAAAAACAAGACAATGTTTTATTTTATTAAATTTATTGTTCATTTTAAAGCAAATCAATTACACAGTAACATGACAATTCCAAATTGTTCACAAAAAGTGATAATTAAGTCCTATTGTTAAGCTCTGTGCTACATTACACCACTTATCACCTGATTAAATAAGATAGATAATGAACATTTACAAAGGCACTGCTGTGTACCTTGACAGATTCAATACATTCAAGATTTCAATTCAGAAATTTCTTTCCAACATTTTGGAAAATGTACTCAGATGCAGAACGATTAGTCATCCTTTTCCCATTTGTTACTTGAAAGATTTTAGCTGAGTTTGTTTGGCAAGAATAGCATCAAACTTGCCTCTCATTTTAACTATATACTTTTAAAACTAAGCAGACTACAAAAATCTAAAAATCTCTCATTTGATAAATAATTTATGAAAACTATTCAATAAATTTCATAGTACAATCTTCAGTCTTGTCTTTTTCAAGCACAGTGATCAGTGCATCTCAAAGTTGAGGGATCTGCCAAAGTAATATACAGATTGAAATTTAAAATTTTAAAGAATTCAAAGCCTTCAAGTTGTTCAATGAATGAGGTTTGTATATTCAAAAGGTAGTGTAAATTATAAAGCATTAAAAAAAAAACCTGAAGAACTACATTTTGCTACACTGGGACAAAAACTGGACTTTTCAAATAGCTTCCACCCAGAAAACAAAGAATAAGAACTAATAGCAGCCAGAGTTCTCATACTACTATTAAAAAATAAATTAAAAAAAGATTAAAATTTTTACACCCAGTTTGAGATCAATTTGAGACTAAAATACTTGACAAGCAGCTCTTTTGTAAAATGTTACTACAGGAAAAAGAAACTAAGCATATTAATTTCTTATTTCTAACAAAAATACTATGTAGAAAACACATGTCCAGTTTCTTTAACACTGAGAGACTTAAGTGTCACATATTAATAGGAGGCACTGCTGGTGGAAGACCCTAGAGAATAATGCACACCACAGCCCTCAGCCCTACAAGTCATAAGAGTTACTTAAATAGCATGCTTTTTATTGAGACAGGGTCTATTTTTAAGAGCAACTCTAATCATCGATATTCAGGATGTAGGTAATGAAGAACTCTAATGATGACAAGACTTTCCATTGCACAACAGGTACATGATATTTTGAGTTTTGTACCTTCACACAAATTCTGAAGGCAACATTATTTATAAAACTAGTAGGCAAATGTATAACATTTTTAATAGTTAAAGACTCATAATAAATATCTCCCATGCCAAAGTATTAGCATATATATTATACTCTGGCCAGCATATAAATTAGTTTCACTATTAGAAAGCAGAATCTAAATCCTTCAGGCAAAAGTTACGTAAACAATTCAAGAAGTCTGTTTCGAAATCTGAATACTCATTCAATGAGAGGCTCTTTAGTGCCATAAACAAAACCAAGTTAGTAGTAATATATTCCAATGATCGCCCAAAGTGAAATCTTCATGTAGAGTAACATTTTACAAAAGTTACGGTATAATATACTCACACACAACAAAATCAAGTTTAATACTGTTAATTCATATTTTCCAGAATAAGTTCTACCCTTTAAAAAGTAAAATTGCATTCACAGGAAAAGAACTAAAGTGCTAAAATTTTTAATAATTTTCAGACCACTCAAAAATAACTAATGTAATTAGTTTGGTCATATTCTAAAATAAGTCATATCTTAAAATAATAGTATTTCTTAAAAAAACAAAAAATACCTTTTCCCCAATTTGAAAAACTTCCCTTACTGATTTAATGGGGAATGTTCCTTTGGTTATTAAATACAACAAAAAATCATAAAACCACAGGAAACTAAAACAAAATACTTAGTTTCCTATTTAACACTACATCTTAAATGTCCAAACCTACACTAAAAGCTGGAAAGTAGGAATTCCTACTAAAACATCTCAGTACTCCTTGAAAACAGCAGCTAAGTCACATGGGAAAAGTCTTATTTATGTAAACATCAAGAACTTTTAAAAGTGTCAAAACACAACAGCAAAACTTAACCCCAGCACATTAGCTTAAAACAATCTACCCTAAGTTAAAATTATACTGAAAAAGCCTAATGTAAATTTTAAGCTTTTAAAGAGGCTTCAGAAATACTGGTGGGTGGAAAAGTGTACTCAAGCTCTACCAACATGTAATTTACCCATGTATTCATGCTTATTTCATACATAAATAGCCTGCTGGTTTTTCAACAATTCTCTTCAGCCTTCAGAAGCAATAAGCATAAATCACACAAGTCTGTCCTATTACACCTTCATTAAAAAACATCGAAGAATGATCAAGAAGTCACTTAAGTGCATACCTCCACAACAAGAAAGACCACACACCACCTTCAGAAGGTAGTAGCCCAAGAAGCTATCTGCTTTTTTACATTAATGAAGTCAAGATTCCATATGCAAATAAAAGCAAACTGCCTCTAACAACTCAAATCTTGTACAGATCAACAGTGATATATAAAAATAGCACACAAGCTTTACCTAGCTTCATCTAGATCATTTTTAAAATCTGTTACTGGTATTTAAAAAGATTTCATCGAAGTCATAGGACATAAGGAATAAGTCATTTGCATAATGTAATTAATAGAGTTGTTTCTAAACAGGGTGTAAAATAAATACAAATCTAACAGACTACATAAATCTTGCTACAGTGGTGGCATGACTAAAATAACTAACATCTAAATGGGGAGAAATCATAAAAGAATGGACGATGGAGCCTGGTAGATC
Source organism: Myotis brandtii (assembly GCF_000412655.1). Taxonomy (NCBI): domain Eukaryota; kingdom Metazoa; phylum Chordata; class Mammalia; order Chiroptera; family Vespertilionidae; genus Myotis; species Myotis brandtii. The sequence continues at coordinate 1,276,314 of NW_005358092.1, forward strand.
TTTAAAAAAACCAAAGGGGAAAGAGAAGACAAAATGAAAAACTGTTATGATTGTTCAGCTTCTCAGTTCTAAAAATTCATACAACTCAAAATGAAAACACTGCAAGACTTTTTAGGCTGATAAATTACAATCCCTACCACCTGATTAAAAAATCCTATGTGGGTTTCAAAACTACAGGGAACAGAGAAAACAGTCAGTTCCCCCAAAGTCTGACAAAAGTCACAGACAAAATTAAAGCAAATGAGAAAAAGGCTCCTCAACATTACTCTAAATTAAGCTATATTCGCCATCACCACAGAAAGCAAAGACCATACCTATAATACTGCCAGAACCTAGCACATAATAGGCACTCATATTTAGAGAAATGAACATATATCTTCATATATCCATAAGCCCAAAATGTATGAGTGAAAACCTACAAACCTCTCTAACTTAGAATGGAAATCCTTTATGTGCAAGGAACACTTACCCAAACCTATGCTTATCTGATCTATTTTAGGACTGATATTGGTTCTAAAAAGTAAATTGAGACTATGGTTGGTCTGATTAATTGGTTAAAGAATCATGAGAACTTAGGATCATAATTATGGGATAGGGATTCAATCCCAAAATGACTTTTTTCTCCATAACTTGAGAATACAACCCTACCTTCCAGCCAGCTAGAGAACTACTATACAGTGCTCCTGTGAGCCACTATTCACATGGGTCCAGCCATGGAATGCAGAGGACTTGGCGTAAATCCATCAGCAGCTGTTTACTGATGGGAAGTCAATTCTGTCATCTCCAAATGTGAAGAACAATTTTTTAAACTGCCAATAATGAGAAACAGAGAATGCTTCCCTGTAGAGGCAGCATGAATGCAATCTACATTTTTGGGGTTTTTTTTTTTACTTATTTTATACTATAATTTATTTCTGGACTATATGAAACTCTCAGAAGGATACATGCTACAGAATAGTAGGCATTACTAAAAAATGTATGAATGAGTAAAAAAAAAAAGTCAATATCCACTAAGACTATATTTTTCTATATTGAACTTCAAGCCTACCAAAAAAGGAACTGCAGGAGAAAAGACAAGTAGCAATCTCCGAAAGACACAGGACCAAACTAAACACTGCAGAACTGACCACAAATACGATTCTCTCGTAACAAGTGGAATTATACCAAGGACTAAAATAATCTACATTCCAGTATCTCACCAATGACTTATATCTGCTCAACTTTCTATTCACATTTCTTAATGTGCAATACAGAGCATCTCAAAACATCTTTTTCCTGCTCTTGCTTTTTCTTTGTTCATTTTGAAAAGGTACAAACAAGTCTAGCATATACTTTCTTCCAAATTTGATTTAGAGGGCCTGTATTCTTTCTTATCATATACATACAAACAAAACTATTGGCCTTCAACACACCTTGAGTCAATAAAAACACACTTCATCCTGAATGTCAGTATTCTGAAATCACTATGTATGAAGAAATAAGAATGCACCATCTATCAGTATCATACATGAAAACTGCAATGTATGGCTGGATTATCTGACTTTGAAACAACAAATGATACAATCACGATTTTAGAATCTATTACTTCTAAATGTAATTCAGTAGTGAAACACCATGTTCTAAAGGGTATTTATAGCAATACAGCAAATAACATTAAGTAAATTCACAATATTCAGTATCTCATTGCTATATAATTATTGCTAAGACTACCCTGCGTTTTTTTATCAGGTATGATTATAAGTGTGTCCATCACAATTTTTAGACTGTATTGTATTCATAGAAATTTCTTCAGTGCTAACACAAGGAAGACTTATAAAAATGCACATAAATGTTCTGCATTTTAACAGTAAGAAGCTATAACTTGAATGCATTCAGACCTGTAGCAGGCTGTTGCTGCTGTGTAAGTGTTGCAGCCATGGCTACAGCTGCTGCATTTGGAATGGTGCTGAAAGGGGTGGGTCCAGTAGTAACTCGGGGGGCATTCTGCCACTTCTTGACTTCTGCTCGCCTGGCTTCAAACACATCTACAGCATCCCCCAAGAACATCTTTCTGTAGCCAAGGTACTGTTCCTTGAGCACCTACAAGAATGAATAAAGAAAAGGTTAATCAAGTTTTGTGTTGACTTCGGTAATATGTGAATGAATATATGAAATAAGTTAGCAAAGACAGATCAAAGACAGAGTCAATATTATGAATTCCACCTAAATAAACTAGTGATGCAATGCATGGCATGGGAAGTGAAGAGTTCGAGAGTTCTAACACGCCTTTGAATATTTTCTTCCCCATTTTTTTCCTATCTTTACAATAAACTGCCTAAAGTATTCTGGCTTCATGAAGCCCTCTTCAAAATGAGTTAGCTAAGCTTTAAGATATTAAAAATTTTATTCTAAATATTCCAATTTTTTCATGAAATTTTCTCCTCCAATGCCCAACCTTTTGATAAATGTTAGATTCAAAAAACTTGAAAATAAAAAGCACTAAATATATATATGTTAAATACATCTTCTAAAAGGCCTGGGTGACACATGTTAAAATAATGTCCCTTAGCAGAGAGAGCTAGGATGGTAAAAAGAGGACCTTTATCAATATTTGACATTTTGCAATGAAAATGACTCATGTTGAGCTTGTGTAACCAAGTGGT
>NW_005358092.1:1278999-1281150 GCF_000412655.1 Myotis brandtii
TGTAATTTCAGAGTAAGAAAGAAAAATTACCAAGTTCATAAACTGGCTGGTTTACCCAAGGCAGCATCTGCCTTGATTCAAGACCATGAATAGAAATGATTATTTTTCACATCAGACTTATTAAATACTTTCATTGAAGGTTTAACCTAATTTAGATCAGTTTTAAACCACTTTTTGAAGAAACATAGAGTTTTTATATTTCCTACCTGTTCTAAGCAGACATTAATAAATTTTAGGCTTTTTTATTTTATCAGATAGAACACTTACAAATCCTTTCATTTATAGTATTTAAGAGCTATCATCTCCTTTTGTGTGAATGTCACTAGTTGATGTTCCAATTTCAGACTTTCCTGCCTAATGGTGGGGCTGCCAAGAACTGAATACTGGGGAAAATACAGTCAGAAGTAGGGAATGTAATATGAGGAAAAGCAGATCTTTTTAAAACTGATCTCCCCCAAGTCCATCATCCCTTCTTCTGCACATATCCACACAATGTTTAGTATCAATAGCCCATAAATTTTAGTTCTACTTCAAATACTCAGAAAGAATGACCTGCCTTAGAGACTTGAAAAGAACTGGTTTAAAAACACACACACACAAAAAAAGCCTGACATCAGTCCATGATTTATATAATTCATAATTAATGTCTAATTTTGTTAAATGTCACTGAGCCTCACTGGATCAGGTAATTTAAGGCTGTTCCAACAAATTGTCTCATGAAAATATTATTAAAAAAAACAAAAAAACACCTCTTGTTACATTTCTATAAGTGAAGAAGCCCAGAAATCTAATGCAGCTGAAAATAAATGGCAAACAGCAAATCTGGTCATGGAAAATCCTTTGTTTTTTGAGAATATGTATTAAAAAAAAAAGAGTAGGTCAAAATTTCATGTAAAGTTTATTCAACATGATCTGGGGCTGCTTTGTGTGAATCTGTCTTATTATGTTACAGTCATAAAAGGAGAGTTTTCAGCCCGGCCAGTGTGGCTCAGTGACTGAGCACTGATCCATGAACCAGGAGGTTAAATGTTTCTATGCCTGGGGTGTGAGGCGTACAGGAGGCAGCAGATCAATGATTCTCTCTCACCACTGATGTTTCTATCTCTCTCCCTCCCTCTCTCTGAAATCAATAAAAACATATTAAAAACAAAACATTCTTTTGTCCCACAAATGAATAAATAATCCACTTGGTCTAGATATCCAGAAAAATAAACTGGCAATAAAAACTTACCTTTACATTTTCATGAATAGACTGAAGTTGTGCAGCTAAAGCTACAAATGTCTGATAAATTTTCTGCATAGCCATTGACAAATCTATAAGAGAAAATTATATTATCACACAAATATATACAACCAATATTAGTTTTCTATTATTTGAGTCCAATTTTTGGTATAGTTAATGTATAAAAAGAAAAAACTACATCAGTATTTCCATGGATAAAAGAAAATAGCAGAGTGAGAAGACTAAGAGAAGGATGTCTGTATCAGGAACCTGGGGGAAGCGAGGAGTTCATAAGACTTTTGCCCTTGTTAGCATTGTAATAATTCATAATAATGCATTTTGTATTTATAGGTAATAAAGATCTAATCAAGGACTTTTAAGAAAATTTTCGTATGGCAGCTTAAGACAATTGCCAGTAGCTATTTAGAGTATCTACTGTTTAACAACAGCTTAACCTCTCTCCTACAAACAACAAAACAAAAAAGAGTGCTATAAAAAAAAAATTACCATGGAAAGCATGTTACCTTGAGGAGCTATGTGTGAATTATTTGCTTGAGTGGCAAGATGGTTTTCTAGTTCTTCAATCTGCTGTCTGTATTGCTGAAGCTGTACCTCAAACTGCTGAACCAAGATTCTGAAGTAGCTGTATAAAAACATAAAATCAATCATGTAGCAGGCAATATTTATATATGTATATTTAACTCTGACATCTCTATGAGACTTTCTTATTAATTTCAAATAAAATTATATTTTCTAAGTTTAGCTATGTCATTTGAACGAGGGCCTCCATGGAATAAATGTTTTATAATTTGGAGCACTGCTGCCCCAAGTAGTGTCTGCATTTGTTCTTGGAAAATCCTAAATTCCTTCCTTTTGCTCCAGGTGCAAGTGAATCTCCTATTTAGCTTTCAGGGTTGATGGATGTATGA
>NW_005358092.1:1281384-1294867 GCF_000412655.1 Myotis brandtii
ATATAAAGATACCTGAATAGCCCTGGCTGCTGTCCTCAGTGTTTAGAGCATTGGCCTACACTCCAAAGGGTCTTGAGTTCAATTCCTGATCACGAGCACCTACCTGGGTAGCAGGTTTGATCGCTGCCCCCAGTTGGGGTGTGTTTGGGAGGCAAGCAACTATTTTATCTCTCACATAGGTTTCTCTCTCCCTTAAAAGCAATGGAAAAAATATCCTCAGGTGAGGATTAACAAAACAAAATAAGGTATGTGGATAGATACATACATAGATACATAGAAAGATATAGACGTGTAAATATACACTATTCTGTTCTACTGGTCTGCCTGTGAATTATTGTGGCAGTACCACATTGCTTTGATTATTTGGTTTGCAGATATATTTGAAAATCTATTTAATGTGAAATTAAATTAAATCCTTTCCCCCTGTATATTCCTGGCTATTTCCATATTGTGTTCTCATGAATATGAGCAAAATAAAATAATTGTATCATTTTTATTAGAAAATAATGGCAGCATTAACATGTTTTATACCTCTAATCCTTTCTCTTTCTAAAAGTGTTGGTTGGAATATTCAGAACAACGTTAAGTAACAGCAGTGATATGTGCTTGTCCTGCTTCTGACTTTCAAACTCATGTTTAAAGGACTTGCAACTATTGAAATTATGCTGATTAATATTACATTTAAAATAAACTATATAACCTAGTCAGAAAACAAACAAAAAAACAAAATCAGATCAAAGTTTTAAAAACATTATTTTCTTTATATTCAAAATACCAAATAAATAAATACATGTGCCCATTGATGTAGGGCCCTTTGAGTTAGTCTGAGACATAATGTATCTTTAAGTGGTGCAAATATTATTGAAACAAAAATCCAAACTCATAAGCTATCAAAAATAGATGTATATCCTTTTACTCCAATCATTAAAAAAACAAAACCTCAATTAAGGGATAATCTAAAAAGCAATTGAATACTCTCCAAAAGTATCAAGGTCATCAAAGACAAGGAAAGACTGAGTAACTGTTACAGATTGGAAGTAGCAGTAACAACTAAATGCTATATGAATAGAATCCTAGAGTAGAAAAAGTACATTAGTGGAAAATAGGTTCCTGGAACAAAAAAGCACATTAGTGAAAAAAAAAAAACAGTAAAATTCAAGTAAGTTCCGTAGTTTGGTTAAATTATTTGTGCCAATGTTAATTTCATGTTCTTATAATTACACTAGAAGCCCGTTGCAGGAAGATTCCTGCAAGAACAGGGCTTCCTGTGGCCGGAGAAAAGCAGAGAAGGGAGCAAAACTTGCTGAGGCAGGCTTTGCTCCCGCCTCAGCCACCCTGCTTGTTTCCCTCCCACCTCCTCCACCCCACTTGCTTCCCTTCCCTCTCCACAGCTTCACTCCCTTCTGCAGCGCTTGGCTTCCTTCTAACTTGTCTTCAGACTTTGCTCCGCTCGCCTGAGTATGCAAATTAACTGCCATCTTTGTTGAGTTAATTTGCATACTCATCTGATTGCCTAGTGGGCGTAGCAAGAGTGACACCAATTTGCATGTTTCTCTTTTATTAGTGTAGACTATGATTATGCAATATGTTAACATTAAGAGGACCAGAGTAAGGGAAAAAAGAAAATTCTTTCTTATTACCATTTTTGCACGTATTTTGCTAATTCTAAAATTAGTTTAAAGTAAGTTTTTAAAAAGTTTAATTGTTAATCAGAGTTTATAAACGAACTAGAGGCCCGGTGCACGAAATTCATGCACGGGTGGGGTCCCTAGGCCTGGCTGGCGATCAGAGCCGGGCCAATCGGGGCCCGAAGGCCCCAGTAGGGCCAGGACAGGCGGCGATGGTCGCCGGGGCCGCAGTGGAAGGAACAGATGCTGATGCTGCCACAGCACGGTTCCCCGCCTCCCCCACTCCTCCTTCCCTTGCTGCTGCACTGCCATTGCAGTGGGCAGGTGGTGGGCCAGTTGGGGCTTGCCAGCTGTGGGGAGGGACAGGAAGTGGGAGGTTGACCGCCAGCTCAAGGAGGGAGCCGGCCCTCAGCCCCCATGGGAAAGGGACCGCGTCGCTGCCACCCACCCCCAGTTCCCCCTCCCAGCCCGGGGCCCCGCCCCAATCGGGCGATAAAGCCTGCCAGCCAGGGAGAGGAACTCCAGGAGGTTGGCCGGCCAGGGGAGGTTGGCTGTGGGAGCGCACTGACCACCAGGGGGCAGTTCCTGTGTTAAGCGTCTGACCCCTGGTGGTCAGTGTGCGTCATAGCGACCAGTCGTTCCAGTTGTAATGGTCGCTTAGGCTTTTATATACATAGATACTTACAGTTCCTATATCTATAATCTGAAAACACTATAGTGTAGAATAGAAAGAGTATGCAATTACTACTACTGTCCTGATAAATTTAACCAGAGAATGCTGAAAAGATAGAAAGGGACCAAGAATAGCATGCAAAGCAGTCTGAACATTATTCTATATGAAATTGAGAACTGTGAAAGCTTTTTGCAGTGCAAAATGATACGATTCAACTCATTTCAAAACTAGCTCTGATGACAGAATAAAAAGACACAAGAATAAAATACTAGAGGAAGTGCAGCGAGGAAGCACATCCCATGCTAATCTAAATAAGACAACAGAAATATCATTGCCATTCTTAATTTCCTGATTTTGATCATAATATCCTTATATTTAAGAAATACACACTAAAGTACTTAAGCATAAAAGCATCATGTCTGCAAATAATTCAAGTGGTTCAGCGGGAAAAATGTATATATACTTAGAGAGAAAAGAACAAAAGTAATAAAAATGTTAACATGTAGGGAATCTAGAAGGAAGATATATGGGAATTTTTTTGTCTCATTCTTGAAACTTTTAAGTTTTAAAACATATCATAATAAAAAATTGTAAAAAAAAAAAAAGTTAGAGACCAGGAGCCAAACAGACCTCTACCACTTACAAGCACAGGACTTCATCTCTTTGTGCCTCAGGCCCAAGACGGGAATAATACCAGCTGTAGAGGTTTTGTGGGAAATGAGATAAAGCATGTAAAGTGCTACACACACTGCTTGGCATATGGCAAGCATGTGAAAACTATTAGCTAGTATTATCTCTAGCAACACGAAAGGATATAAAAAGGAAACATTATATTTATCACATGTATGGTTACTACATGAATATACAAAAGTTGAGTGAAGAAATTACAGGTAGATTTTTTTAAAGATATATATTTTTTATTGATTTCAGAGAGGAAGGGAGAGAGGGAGAGAGAGATAGAAACATCAGTGATGATAGAGAATCATTGGTGATGAGAATCATTAATTGGCTGCCTCCTGCACATCCCCTACTGGGGATCGGGCTTGCAACCTGGGCATGGGCCCTGACTGGGAATCAAACCTGTGACCTCCTGGTTCACAGGTCGACATTCAACCACTGAGCCACCGCGGCTGGGCCAGGTGGGTTTTTTTCCATTTTAATTTTACTTATCTACATTTTCTAATTTTTCTTTCTAAAGATTTATTACCTATGTAAATAAAAACTATGCAAATAACTTTCACTTACCCTTCAATAAAATGAGGATAATAAACTACCCTCATAGGGTTAACATGAGAATTAAATGGAAAAACCCATGTAAAGCGCCTATTAACTCAGGCTTGCTACAAAGTAAACTAAAAATTCTTAGCCTGTATATTGTTTATATTGGTCTGCATTTTTAAACTTTAAAGAAACATTTGTTTTAAAAATTCCAATAACTTACTCAGCAGGAGCTGCATTTTCATGTTGGAGTCCAGGTGGTGTTTTCTGGGTTCTTAAAGCTATTTCTGCATTCTTTAACTCCTAATATACCAGAGGTTTAAAAGAAAACAAAGGGCCAGTTAAAAGTTAGGCTAAAAATACCAGCTATCTCTGGTTTGAAACTTCAAACAATGTAATTCCTGGAAGTTCATGCTGTGAGAACACAGTATGGATGAAACCCATTTATAAGTTGTTAAAACCTCTTTCGAAAGAATACAAACTATACTTTTAACAAACTTTATGATGTTTATAATGAGCTGCTGATCTACTTTAAAAACAATGAATTTCTGTAGGAGTCATGAAGTTAATTCATCCACAGCAATAGACTATGCTACTATTTAAAAATCTTTAATATAAATGTAGAAAACACTACTGTAAAAAAAGCAAGGTAGTAGTAATAATGTTGAAGCTGATGATGGCAGCAGTTAATATTCTGGGTACTTACTATGTATCAGATACTATGTTGAAGGCTTTACTTATCATGGTTAATCTTCAATAGCCCTACAATTTAGATATTACCCTATTTACAGATGTAAAAATGGAGTTAGAGACATTAAGTAATTTGCCCAAGGCCATGTAGCTGGAAGACCTGAGAACTGAACCTAGGCAGCCCAATTTTTTTAAAGCTTACATACACACTCAACCATTCTTAAATTGCCTTTGGCTGGTCCTCAATGCCATTTCTATTTTCTAGTTAATTGTTATTCAAGGCTAATATTCTGTTTTAACCCCTTACATCTCACATTCTTATCATTTCACTGACTTTTCAAGTTATACTTGTTTCCCTTACTTTTTTTTAAAGGGTATTACCTTAATCTTTATATTCCCTGTAGCAACCTCTTGCCCTCATTTTATTGCCAAACTGTTAAGTCTCTGTTCTTCCCACCTCATTTTCATTCTTCCATCCTATCTGACTTGGTACAAATGCCCTGAAGAGGTCTAGACTATTCAAACTCTGACCCCTGCCTACTTCTCTAAGCACTGACTCTTGCCAGGCCCAGACTCATACTCAGTGCTCCTACTAGTAAACTGCTTGCAGATCCTCAAATATGCCCATTTTATGCCCCCATACCAATGCTTGTTAGCCTTCCTTCCTGCCAGCCTGAGGAACACCTAAGTTTGTTTCAAGAACCAACACAAAGGTATCCTACTCTGAACAGATGATGTAAGTACCCACTTAAGCCCTTTGTGCCTCATCAGACCTTGTACTGAAACATACTACCTGACAGATTTAACTCACTCTCCCTAAAATATTGTCTTTTGACCCCAAATGCCTGTTGAAATGCTGTGTATAACAGATACTTAAAAATGTTCACTGAATGCATGGCGGCCTCAGCAATGCCTTCAACAAACCACTTGGCACTTGCCCTATCCCCCCAAAATTTTAACCACCTTACTTATTTAAACTCTTGAGTTATATACCCTCCCAAAATGATGTATATAAGATTGTGCTTCTATAAGGTTCTGGTCTACATAATCACAACACTGCTCCTCACCTCAGGATTGCTTATATTTCCCAGAAAAGCTTCCTCTGAAGAAAAGGTTTTGGTTTAACCCTTTGCGGTCGTTTGTCTACTCTCAGCCACCAAAGCTTTTTTACCGTTCCGGTCGTATGTTTGCTCTCAGCCACCACAGCAAGGAACCGTATGAATCTTAACTCTATTCATTCATGTATCAGTTCATAATTTCTCTGAAAGCTCTTAAGTGTCTAAGCGACCTTGTCATGAATCAAAACACTGCCCCGACAAATCGGATATCGAAACTCAATATAAACAAACGCGGTCGTTCCACACTCGCCATGCAAAACACCGTGGCGAGTCAGTCGCCTTTTGAGAGTGAAGAAATCGACAAGCTTCGGAGATACTTCGCAGAATTTCAAATAAAGCTTTACAAATTACGTTTAACTGTAATTAGGCATTCTCACTTGTTAAGATATTTCAAAATAATACTCCAAAATGGCAAGAAGAAAGTTACCGAAAGAAGTGTACTGCGAATCTGAAAGTAACGATGAAGAGTTTTATTTTGGCACCTTGAATACTGACTCTGACGTAGAAAGTGATAACGTTTGTAGTGATTCTACTAGTAGTGACGTAGTTCCAAAAAAGAATTAATAAATCTTGTTTATCCTTCATAATCTTGCATGTTATGTATCACTGCTCTTTCAATGGAAATTAATTCCGACCAGTACGACACCCATGTCCAAATTTAATACGACCGCAAAGGGTTAAATAAGATCAATAACTACTTCACTAATGGAGTCAGACATTTTTTTTTCAATTGGTAATTCACTAGACTGCAGGTAGAACACTAATTCCTGTATATGAGAAATAAGAATAATCTTAGATCACATTTTTTTGATAGCTCCTATAAAATTTTCTAAACTCAATTCGGATGATTTTTTACCTTAAGAAAATTTTATTTGACTCATATCTTCATTTTGCTACCTTTATACTCTACCCAATCTTTTATTATTTCATTCATCCCATTAGACTTTTAGAACCTCTGGAGTTGTCTTTTTATCTCTAAAAGACATTATATTAACAAGTATGGTATGTAACAGGTATTCCACAAATATTTGTAAATGGAATCATCCAGTGTAAACAGAAGAACCCCATTATAGCATTCATTTAAGTTTGCCTCCTCTATTACTTTATTAATGACCCTTTCCATATAATTTCATATTTCCCATATGAAATCCACAATTTCATGTAATGTTTAATCAGAGTCTAAACATTGTCCAATCTAAAAGCATAACGAACGTTTTCCTTAGAAAAAACATATCTGAAGATACATAAAATAAGAATAAGTGGGAAGGAAACATGGGGAATACTTTTCATATTTAGCCAAGGAATTTGTGAGCGGGAAATTTGAAAGTAAACAATAAAGCTTTTGAATCTCCTTTAATATCATAGGTTAGAATAGCTATTTTAGAAACACATTTTTATTAAAAACATCACAAAGTATTTCCCAATAGTTGACTTGAAGACACATAAGCTGGTACAAACTTCCAGTTATAAGTCCTGGAAATGTACTATACAGCACAGTGACTACAGGTAATAATAGTATACCATCTATCTGAAAGTTGCTAAGAGAGTAGATCTTGAAAGTTCTCATCACCAAGTTAAAAAAAAAACGTTTTTAACTATTTGTGATGATACATGTTGACTAGACTTATAGTGGTGATGATTTTGCAATATATAAAAATATTAAATCACTATACTGTATATCTGAAACAAATGTTCTATCAATTATATTTGAACCTATCTATATATATACATAAAGAGCCAGGGTCGGTAACATCCACAACGACCAAAGGCTTGACTGAATGCCCAGGCTGTGCACGCAGCAGGCTCTGGTGGGTGGGGACTTGTTGCAGCAGGGATGGGGGTGGGGGAGGCGGGGCCGGCACTCACACTCACTCACTCACTCACAAGCACACACACACACACACACACACACACAGCGCCCGCCAGCTCAGTCTTTTCTCCCTTTCTTTCCCTCCCTCCCAGCTCGCTCTCAGAGCCTCTCTCAAAATGAGGACCCAGGGCAGGTGAAGGTGGAGCTGCCCCCACTGGCCCCGACCCCTCCAACCAGGAAAGAGGAAGTAGGAGAGAGGGAGGCAGGGAGGCCTGGAGGACTGCTGAGAAAAACAAAGAGAGACAGAGACTGGGAGAGACTGGGATGAAGAGATGGAAACAAAACAGCAATATTAAAATATTTCCTCAATTAATAACCTTTTAATGTGCACGAATTTCGTGCACCAGGCCACTAGTGTGTGTGTGTGTGTGTATGTATATGTGTGTGTGTGTGTGTGTGTGTGTATGTATGTATGTATATATATATATATATATATACACACACACACACATATATCCCAAAGCAACTGGTCGGCCATTTGGCCAGTCACTATGACACACACACACTGACCACCAGCGGGCAGATGCTCAATGCAGGAGCTGCCCCCTGGTGGTCAGTGTGCTCCTACAGTGGGAGCGCCGCTCAGCTGACAGATGTGAGCCAGCTGCTGTGGCATGATCCTCTACCACCTCTGTGTCAGCGCTACGGAGGGGCGGCAGGCACAGCAGGGCCAAGATGAGCAGGAGTGGCGTGGCACCCAGCCCAGGCTTGGGCTCCTCCCCAGCCGCCTGCTGCTTCACACACTACTACATCCCTTGGGGGATGTTAGACTCCCAGTTTTGGCCTGATCCCCACGGATTGGGTGGGAAAAGCAATCTGACATCCCCTGAGGGGTCCCGGATTGCGAGAGGGTACAGGCCAGGTTGAGAGACCCCACTAGTGCACGAATAGCTCTCTGATAAGCCCACATTAAAAAATAACTACACTGCCCAGCCTTAGTGGCTCGGTTGGTTGAGCATTGTCCTGTGCACCACAAAGTTGCCAGTTTGATTCCCAGTTGGGGCACATATGGAAGGTAATCAATCAATGTTTCTCTCTCACAATGATGCTTTTCTCTCTCTCCCTTCCTCTTTAAGCTTGTCCTCAGGTTAGGATTAAAAAAAGGGACTACATTGTAATATCTTTTATATACAGTGGTGGGCAAAGATAAATTTACTTATAATACAAATAAATAATACAATCACTAATAAATAATAATACAAGAGTAAACTGTTGCACACACTCACAACTGTAAACCTCCTTTTGCCCACCCTTGTATTCTGTGTATACTGTACCATAGGGACAAAAGACAAGTAGACACGACTGACAGAAAGTATTATCCTCGGCCAGACCAGTGTGGCTGAGTGTCAACCTATGAAACAGGAGATCATGATTCAATTCCCAGTTGGGGTACATGCCCAGTTGCAGGCTCGGTTCGTACAGGAGGAGGCAGCCAATTGATGATTCTCTCTCATCATTGATGTTTCTCTCTCCCCGTCCCTTGCTCTCTGAAATCAATAAAATATATTTAAAAAAATAAAGAGGGACCAATATGCCTCTTCTATAGGGATTAAAAATCCCCACAGGGATCGGGCCTAAACCGGCAGTCAGACATCCCTCTCGCAATCTGGGACTGCTGGCTCCTAACCGCTCACCTGCCTGCCTGCCTGATTGCCCCTAACTGCCTCTGCCTGCCTGATCTCCCCTTACTGCCCTCCCCTGCCGACCTGATCTCGCCCCCAACTGCCCTCCCCTGCCAACCTGATCTCGCCCCTAACTGCCCTCCCCTGCTGGCCTGATCTCGCCCCTAACTGCTCTCCCTGCCGGCCTGATCACCCCTAACTGCCCTCCCCTCCCAGCCTGATCTCGCCCCCAACTGTCCTCCCCTGCCAACCTGATCTCGCCCCCAACTGCCATCCCAAGCCGGCCTGATCTCGCCCCCAACTGCCCTCCCCTGCCGACCTGATCTCTCCCCCACCTGCCCTCCCCTGCAGGCCTGATCTCACCCCCAACTGCCCTCCCTGCAGGCCTGATCTCGCCCCCAACTGCCCTCCCTGCTGGCCTGCTCGCCCCTAACTGCCTCTGCCTCGGCCACCACCACCATGGCTTTGTCCAGAAGGAAGTCAGATGTCCAGATGATGGCCGGTTGACCCGGTCTAATTAGCACATTGCCCTTTTATTAGTATAGATAGATTATATAGGGTAGGATTACTTAACTAGGCGGGAGGTGGGGGGGTGAAAAGCTTTTTTCAGCAGGAGGATATGCTCTTGGCAGACAAAAATACATAATCCCTATATCTGGACTGATAGCCAGCCATATGCACTTTACTGCCAAACCAGTCATTAAAAAATTGAATTGCTTTCTTACACATTACACCAAACGGGTGCTGCTCTTAAAACCCCTCCTCAGCCCCCACCTTAGGTTCTGCCTTCGCAATTCACCCAGATTAGGTTCTGATTGATCGGTTTCTATGCCTGTCAGCATCAAAAGCTCTGCCTCTTATGCAGCCATTGGCTCCTCGCAGTTCACCCAGATTTGGTTCTGATTGATCAGTTTCTATGCCAGTCAGCGTCTCCGGGCCTATCTCTGAGCCTGATCAGAGAGGCGGGGCTGATCAGCAGCCCCCACGGCTGCTGGCAAGGCCTGGAGAGAAACAGAGGCAAGGGCTGATCAACAGCTGCGGATCAGACCTGCTTCTCTCTCCGGGCTTCTCTCCAGGCCTGGTCCGCAGCCTGCTCAGCAGTCAGTGCTGGGTCGCCGCAGCACCCACAGTACTGACTGCAGGACTGACTTCTGGTGTTCGGTCATCCATTTGGTCGTTTTGGACGTTACGGACCCTGGCTCTTTATATATATGTAAATTAACCTCAATACCATGTATTAACTAAGACCTAAGACTAGCAAGTCAACAGTAGAATTTAATACCTATAGTGCATACAATTTTATTTAATAACTGATAGATTAAAAAGACGTTTTTCTGTCAAGCTATTTTCCTCTTGTATAACAATTATGCCCACAGGCACTTCTATGAAATAAAATAGTTAGTAGAATAAGCTTTAGAATTAGAGTATTAGACTCTGAATCCAAGCTCTCCCACTTAATAACAAAGCTCTTTGCCTGTTTTCTTATTTATATAATGAACTTAATAACCGTAGATATGACATAGGGCTATAGCGAAGACCCCAGTTTAGGGTTAATATATAAAAATTGTTCAGAACACTGCCTCCTCCATAGTATGCACTAGAAAAACTAGTAACTATTATTATAGCAATTTAAAAGTATACAAGCTATACCAGTGATGGCGAACCTTTTGAGCTCGTCGTGTCAGCATTTTTAAAAACCCTAACTTAACTCTGGTGCCGTGTCACATATAGAAATTTTTTGATATTTGCAACCATAGTAAAACAAAGACTTATATTTTTGATATTTATTTTATATATTTAAATGCCATTTAACAAAGAAAAATCAACCAAAAAAATGAGTTCACGTGTCATCTCTGACATGTGTGTCATAGGTTCGCCATCACTGAGCTATACGGTTTTCTTATAGCACTAGAGGCCCAATGCACAAAATTCGTGCAAAAGTAGGCCTTCCTTCCCTGGGCTGCCGGCATCGGCTTTCCTCTGGCACCTGGGACCCAGGCTTCCCTTGCAGCCCCGGCTTCGTCCAGAAGGATGTCTGGTCTAATAAGCATATTATGCTTTTATTATTATAGATGTTTAATTAAACTTCATAATTTTAAAAAAAGAGACCTATTTCCATTAAAAAAAAAAAGAACCCAAAATAAAAAAAACCATTATGATAAAATAACTTTAAATTAGTTTACCTGAGCAGTTTCTATTTTCAATTTGTCAATATTGAGAGTGTTTCTCTGTAATCCACTGGCAGCCAATGACAGAAGCTGCTTTAGAGCTTTAATATCTTCTTGTACTTTAAGCATTGCTTTTGAAGACATTCTACTAATTTCTTCTTGGACCTGTTTTTGTTCCTTCACAAATTTCCTTAAAGAAACAGAAAACTGAGTTTTTAAAAAATACACCTTTGGTTTCCCCCACAAGAAAAAAAGTACATTTACAATAGGTTGGTCAGAGTCTAAGTGTCTTAAGAAGCAAAAACTAAAAATTCATCTACAGCTCTCACGCTTTTTTTATAAAATTACAGCTACACAATTTTAATACCTATTGTTCTGCTTTTACTCTAATTTCTAAATGCATTTAAAATTTTAACCAAAGTTACAATGTTTAGGAGGAAGAGATGTTCCCCATAAAATATATTCTCCCATTCAAAGATATTTTATGTAGTTACAACTCGACACACTTACTGGAGATTTTCAACATCCTGGCAGATGACAGGAGGTAGATTTTCATCCTTCAGGGCTTTACTGTCCCTAAGAAAAATGCCACAGATGTATTAAAATCATAAAAAGGTGGTAACTCAGCTTTACTAGAATGTGTTGATACAAGAAAATATAACAAATATTCCCCATTTATAGCTTTCTTGGATGATTTCAAAGTTCTTTATAAAGAACAAATTTCCTGACTTATAAAATAACTAACAAATCATGTGGAGATTCCTTTACTAAAAAGACTGGCATCTATGTAAATGTTTAGTCAATGACTGACATTTGACTAAATATTTAGGGGAAAAAAGTGAGAAAACACTACAGACTAAGTTCCCCCTGGCTCAAAAATTATATGATTGATATTTTATTCGGTTCAAAAATATGAGAGCATTCATTAAAGAAACTCGCAGAACTTTTCATAATGAGATGCTCACAATATTTTACTTTATTATATTTAAACTTCAGTTTATTCTTCACAAAGTAGACCTAGGAATAGCTTAAGGGAATCATAAATATTTAATGAAGGTAAGAATAAGTGAATTTGGCAGGCTGTAATGGAATCATGAGTTAGACTTCAGTTGCAGACCCATTACTACTTCCTGAATAAGCCTAAGCAAATCTCAGTCTCTCTCAGCTTCCTTGTTTATGTCACAGGACTAAAATATACAAAAGATAATTGTGAAGAATGAACTTGATCACCTATTTACAAATGCTTTCTTTAACATAATACAAATTAAGTGAGAAAATATCTCTAATAATAAAAGCGTAATATGCTAATTAGACTGGATAGCCAAACGACCTTCCGGACAAAGCTGGGGCTGCGAGGGAAGCCCGGGTCCCGGGTGCCAGAGGGAAGCAGGTGCCGGCAGCCTGGGGAAGGAAGGCCTACTCTTGCACGAATTTCGTGCAACGAGCCTCTAATAAAAATAATAATCTTCAAACATATATATGATGTATATGGAGGCTATTATTATTCCTCTTCAACCTCGGGAAATAAATGGTACTGGCATAGTAATCTTCTATAATAATAAAAGCGCAATATGCTAATTAGATGGGACAGCCAAACGACCTTCTAGCAAGCTGCCGAGGGAGGGGCCTGCAAATGGCCCTCAGCTCCTTACCCAGGCTGGCCATGCCCCCATGGGGTGAAGGTCCTTGCTGGGAGGCGTGGCCAGCCTGAAAACAGCCCTCAGCCCCTCACCCAGGCTGGCCACGCTCCCCCAGCAGGAAACCTCACCCCATGGGGCGTGGCTGGCCTGCAAACTGCCCCAGCTGCTTGCCCAGGCCTGCACCGTCCCCAGTGGGGACCCCCAATCCAATGGGTGTGTGGCCAGCCTGCAAATCACCACAGGCCCCTTGCCCAGGCCGCCCCAGCCCCCATGGGAACCCCCACGCTGATCCAAGACACCCTTCAGGGCAAACCAGCCGGCCCCCACCCGTGCACCAGGTCTCTATACTAATAAAAGGATAAAATGCTAGACTGGGAGACCTTCCAGACGTTCTTCTGGACAAAGCCATGGTGGTGGGGCCGAGGTAGAGGTGGTTAGGGGCCAAGAGGGAAGGGCAGTTGTAGGTGATCAGGCCGGTGTGTGTGTGTGGGGGGGCCCGTTGGGGGCGAGCAGGCCATCAGTAGGGGTCAGTTTGAGGCGATCAGGCTGGCGGGGGGTGGGGGGACAGTTGGGGGAGAGCAGGCCGGCAGGCAGAGTGGTTAGGGGCAATCAGGCAGGTGAGCAGTTAGGAGCCAGCAGTCCCAGATTGCGAGAGCAATGTCCGACTGCACATCCCCCAAGGGGTCCCAGATTGGAGAGGGTGCAGGCTGGGCTAAGAGACAACCCCACCCCCCCCGCACGAATTTCATGCACCAGGCCACTAGTTTATATATAAAATAAAAGGTACACAGACACACACATATATTTTCATTTATATATATAAAAAGTGTTCCAAAAGTTCCATGAATTGCTCAAG
>NW_005358092.1:1295468-1310911 GCF_000412655.1 Myotis brandtii
GGGGCTGGCTGCAGGCCGCCCTTTCCTGCTCTGGGATCGCCGCGGTGACCCAGGGGCAGGCACACACAGGGGCTGGCTGCAGGCCGCCCTTTCCTGCTGTGGGATCTCCGGTTGCTCATCCCTGGCAGGGGCGGCCAGGGAAGAGGTGGGTGCCCGCCTCTTCCCTGCCCCCCTCTGGCTTCTCCAATCACCGGCAGGGGGGTGGGCAAAGGCGGCCGGTTCTCCGATCCAGGGCCAGGGGCAGTGCCTCCTGGCTCTTGCCTGCTGCCTGTGTTTCCAATCACCATCCTTCCCCTATGGCCTCCCATCATTGTGCCTATGTATGCAAATTAACCGCCATCTTTGTTGACAGTTAATTTGCATATCGCCCTGATTAGCCCATGGGAAGCGTAGCGTATATGTGGTTTATTACCATGTTTGTCTATTATTAGATAGGATATATATATATATATTTGCATTATTTGGGGGAAAGCCAACCACTCCCTAGAAAGAACTGGTTATAAGTTTTCTTAAAGATTAAAAATTTGACCTTTCGTAATCTTTTAGAGCATGTGTGTATTTTATTTTTGACAAAGACTGGTTAAATAATTTTTCTTCTAAATGCCTACATGGTTCCATGTACTTCCAACCACACCATTTACCTACAATTTAATAAATAAAACTTTTTAATTACAATATTTTAAAAGTTAAATTGTAAACTTACTCTGGTCTTGTTCCCGTTTTATCACCTAGAAAATTCAAGAAACTTTGTGTAAAAATAGGCAATTTAACAATGTACTATGCATACAAGTTTTAAGTTAATACAAACTAAGATATAAATAGAAACTATTAAGCATTGCTTAGATTGCCCCTTAAATATCATGACTTGTCACAAACCCCAAATACAGCAAGTTATGGAGATATATTTACGTATATATAAAGAGTTCTGTATCTGATTTGCATCTATTTCTTTCAAGGATAAGAATCTTCTTTAATAAGACAGTGAGAAAAAGACAAATACCATTATGATTTCACATATATGTGGAATCTAAAGAATAAAATAATATAGAAACAGATTCATTCATAGAGAAAAGACTGACAGTTGTCAGAAGGAAGGGGGGTTGCAGGTCTAGGTGAAAAAGGTGAAGAGATTAAGCAGTACAAATTGGTGGTTACAGAATAGTCACAGAGATGTAGATTACAGCATTGGAAATATAGTCAATAATATCATGATAACTACTGACAATACATATGGGGCCAAGTGGGTACCTGAAGCAATGGGAGGACCACTCTACTCTAAAGTACATGATTTTCTAACCAGTTTGCAGCACATCCGAAACTAATACAGAGTAATACTGAATGTAAGCTGTAATTGAAAAATTGAAAAAAAAAAAAAAAGATTTGTTTTTAAAACTACCTTCCATGAAAAATATCCCTGCCTGGCAGTTTAATTCCTAAGAGCTTTACTGGATACTTTTTAAGGCCCAATCAGTATGAAAATACTAAAATATGTCAGATTACCTGAACTTCTCTAAATATTTTATAAATGCAGAAAATTTTAAAATAAGAAGGTTTTTGTGTCTGCAAAGCAATAATAACAGTAATAACATCTAAAAATAGAAAAAAGTAAAAGTGCTCCTTAAGCAAATTAAGCAGTGACCTGCATGTTAAAGTACAGAAAATACAGAAACACACTAAAACTCAATGGTTCCTTCCAGCCTTTTTCTGCACGTGCACATACACTTTTTAAATCATGTTTTTTTTTTTTTTAAAAATTATATCTATCTATCTATCTATATATATTTTAGAGAGAGAGGGAGAGGGAGGGAGGAAGGGAAAAAGGGAGAGAGGAGAGGGAGAGGGAGGGAGGGAAGAGAGAGGGAGAGAGAGAAACATCGATCAGCTGCCTCCTACATGCTCCCTACTGGAGATTGAGCCTGTAACCCAGGCAGGTGCTCTGACAGGGAACTGAACTGGTGACCTTTCGGTGCATGGAACTGCACCAAACAACTGAGCACACTGGCCAGAACCTTACACATACATTTTTTAAAGCAATCAGGATTTTCTTAGCATTTTGTGAATATTTTCCATGTCAATTAAAATGACTTTAAAAGATAACCGAGTGCATAGATGATGTAGCTGTATCATAACCTTTATGCCCAACCCTTTCTTAGCAACAAATGTCTATATCTACTTGTGCACTACTTGATTTGCATTCCAAGAAGAGGAATTATATTGGTCAGAGTATGCCAGGGTAGGCCTTTGACATATTACCAAAGTGACCCCTTACAACAACTAACCCAACTTACCTTCCCATGTACTAGGAATAAGGGTATCTTTTCCATCATACTCTCAACACCAATAAACACATTAAAAAAAAAAATCATTGCTAGTATGTAGGCGAAAAATGCCACTTCATTATACTCTTAATTCATATTCCAATTAGACAAGTGCATTTTTTCTTTCATGAACTACCTGTTTATGTTATGTACATTTTTGAGTTATTTCCCTTATTGGCTTCTAAGAGCTATTTCGACATTAAGCAAATTAATTCTTTCTCATATATATCATATTTCTTGTCTTTTTTTTTTCCCTAAGCCTTGCCAAAACAAGGCCACCAAAAATTTGCTTGCCTCCTCAAAAAAAATTTGGGAGAGAGATTTTCATGTCTATTTTTAAAACTAAATCCTTATAATTGAAAGATACATCTTGATTTCAGAAATGTTAAAATGTGCAAAAAGCAGCATCTAAAAATCAAGTATTTTACCTTAAATTTGTCATTTACCTTTTATCTCTGAACATAGGGTTTCTTTTTGTTTAACTCTTTAATCCAACTAAGTTTTTCATATTTTGTATTTCATTAATCCTAAGATATTTTTTCCTTTCTTAGTTTGACATTTCTGAAATTGGCACCCTTGTTCTATAAACAGGGTCTTAGATTTGATGAGACAGTAATATAAGGTAAGGATTTCATTTGTTTTCAAATAGTTCAACTATTTTATTGACTAGTTATTATCTTGCTATTTCTTTGATATTCCATTTTACTATCTTCTATATATATAAAAGGCTAATATGCAAAGTGTCCCCTTCGGAGTTCAACTGAGATTGGGAGTTTGATCGCTTGCTATGACGTGCGCTGACCACCAGGGGGCACTGAGGAACGAAGGCCCCGCCCAGCAGCCGGGGAAGGAAGGCCCTGGCTAGCAGCCAGAAGGCCCCAATCATCCCTGATCGCCAGCTAGGCCCAGGGACCCTACTCGTGCATGAATTTCGTGCACCAGACCTCTAGCATTTTATAAAAAAATTAACACACACACAAACGTGTATATAAAACTTGCACCTGTTTCAAGACTAGTGTGGACTCCTGAATAGTCTCCCTAGCTTGCACCTCAGTAATACCTGTGGACTACTATAAAGGCTTCTTAACAGTTCTCCACATCTACTCTTGGCTTCCTGCACATTATTCTCCACATGGTTGTCAGATGCTTTCTTACAAGACAAATCTCATCTTGTCACATTACCCAGATCAAAACCCTTTAGTTGATCAGTATAATTATGAAACTTTTAAAAAATATATTTTATTGATTTCAAAAAGAGAAAGGGAGAGGGAAACATTGATGTGAAAGAGAAACATCAATCAGTTGCCTCCCATATGCCCCCTACTGGGGATCAAGCTCACAACCCGAGCATGTGCCCTGATCAGCAATCAAAATGGCGAACTCCTGGTGCATGGAATGATGCTCAACCAAGTGAGCCACACTGGCCAGGACTAATTACAAAACTATTATGGCATATAAGGCCTTTCATGATCTCTGGGATCTAAATCTTTCTGTTCTGCAGGTATGCTGGTCTTCCAGCATTCTCATCTCTAGGCCTCGCTCATGCTGCTTCCTCTTTTTAAAAAAAAATATATTTTATTGATTTTACAGAGAGGAAGGGAGAGGGACAGAGAGCTAGAAACATCGATGAGAGAGCAACGTCGATCAGCTGCCTCCTGCACACCCCCCATTGGAGACGTGCCCACAATCAAGGCACATGCCCTTGACCGGAATTGAACCCGGGACCCTTCAGTCCACAGGCCGACGCTCTATCCATTGAACCAAACTGGTCAGGGCCATGCTGCTCTCTCTTCACGGAATGCTGTT
Source organism: Myotis brandtii (assembly GCF_000412655.1). Taxonomy (NCBI): domain Eukaryota; kingdom Metazoa; phylum Chordata; class Mammalia; order Chiroptera; family Vespertilionidae; genus Myotis; species Myotis brandtii. The sequence goes on from NW_005358092.1 coordinate 1,299,593, forward strand.
CCCTACCACTCTTCATCTGATTAAATCCCACTAATACTAAGGTCTACCTAAATATCGCTACTAGAAAAAGAAATCTCTTGACTGCCTTGACACACATAACAGATGAGGGAAATGGGGACGTGATACATATAGTCATGTGCATTTATTATTCTATGTGCTCCTTTTGCTCAATCCTAGCTAAAGTACAGTATGTATCAGAATAAGACCAAGGGAGAGGAGGTTAACTCCTTTCATTTTTCACTCCTTTGCTTCAATCTGCTCTTTCATATGGAGCCTGAAAGTAATTATAAGAAAAGACAAGTAGTCTTAAAATAGAAGGGTACTAGGCTATTACAACTGAGTAAAAAAATAAGTTGCTAAAACACCTAAGGCTATTTTTCTAATGACAGAGTTTCTAGAAATACGACATAAAAATAAGAATAGGACCCTATGTTTAGAATTTAGTAAATTTTTATTCAAAGAAATAAATCCAAATTGTTTAAGTTTAAAAGGATTTTCCAACTTTTAGGATAGTAATTCACCCTAGAATAAACAGTATCTCTTTATAATAAAACCCATGTCCAATTTTAAAAATTCTGATATAGATATATGGGCACTGACTACTATAAACCTTCAACCACTACCTCATTCTAGTTCTGAGAGGTTCAATGCAATATATATATGTATATACTCTAGTAAGACATGCTTTTATCAGAAGCAGAAAAGATGTTGTAAAACAGGACAAAAAATCATACACAGGCCCTAGCTGGTTTGGCTTGGTGTATAGAGCGTAAGCCTTTGGACTGAAGGGTCCCAGGTTCAATTCCAGTCAAGGGCACATGCCCGGGTTTGTGGGCCCAATCCCCAACGTGGGCCTGATCCCCAATGGGGGGCATGCGGGAGGCAGCCGATCAATGATTCTCTCTCATCACTGATGTTTCTACCTCTCTCTCTCTTTCTCTCTCTCTCCCGCTCCTTCCTCTCTGAAATCAATAAAAATATATTTTTAAAAAAACATACACAGAACCAACAATAAACTTTTCAAAATGAATTTGGCTAACTTTTAAAAAGAATATTCAGCATAGCAAGAAGAGCATTTTACTACTCACTGGTGAGTACATAAATTGGAAAACCTTCCTCGAAAGCAATTTCACAACATATACCAAGAGTCTCCAAAATGTCCCTGTCTTTAAACCAGTGATTCAATTTCTAGGTATTTGCCCTAAAGAAATAACTAAAAATATGAACAAAATTTAAAATAAAAGCAAATGCTTAGACAGTATTTACTATTGCCTGGCTCTGCTAAGGTTTTACAAACAGTAATCTTCAAACTAAACCTATAAGTAGGTACTGTTAGTTTCTCCCACTTATAGATAAAAACAAACAAAAAAACTAAAGCACAGAGAGGATAAATAACTTGAATAAGGTCAACAAAGCTTGAAAATAGTTGAGCCATAATTTGAACCCAGGCAATTTAGCTCCAGAATTGACACTCTTTACATTACAATACTACCCTGACTCTCTCTGTAAAGTTGCACAATGCAGTGATACTTTCCAGAGTAAAAGAACTGGAAATAAGCACTATCAATTAGATGATGGCTGACTAAATTGATATGTCCATTCATAAGATTAATATTAAACAGCATTAAAATATTTTAAAATTACTGACATTGACAAATATTGTGATATATTATTACATAAGAACAGGTTTCAAACAATATGTGTCATGCTCCCAAATAAAAAACATAAATCAATACATTAAGATAGCTAGATAAGACATAGGCACATACAAATCTCAATTTTCTAGAAAAATAAAACCTTAAATGCACAGCACACAAAACTGATAAAAATACAATGCAAACAAACTTAAAAGTAAAAACTTTACTACTGAATATATTACATATAACTAACAATCTTCCAGACATAGGAATTTAAGTTCCCTCATAGGACTGTTAGAACATAAAATTATAATAACATTACTTACTCTTTTTATCTGATGAACTACTAAAATCTATACCACCAAGGCCTTCATTGCCTGCAGTTGAAGTAGCTGCTGTGGTTCCCAAAGCCAAGCTTAAAGCATTCTGTCCAAGACCTACAAATAAGCTAAACATCATTTATAAAGTTCACTGGAAGTCTTTATAATGATTACATCTTCTGACCAAAGCACTCCAATGCTTTTAAGTTGGATTCCAGATTCTCTTCATACTTGATTTAGGAAAAGAGCAAGAAACAAGTCTAGAGCAAGCTCTAAGTCTAAACAAAGACTGATAGTCTTGCTTGGATTCAACAGTATATGTAGTTTGAATGTGACTTTTTTTTATTAAAAGGGTCAGAATACATGTTAATTCAATGTATGTGGACACTCAATTTTATGTTTGTAAACCCTCTCTAAAAAAAGCAGTTTTAGTATGTTTCCAGGTGAATACATCTTGTCTTACAATCATGATTTGGAATTATATACTTTTAAAATATTCTAGTATTGAATGTATTAATTAACTTGATAGGTGGAGTTAATTAAGGAATAATTTTATAATGAAGTACATCTATCAAATCATGTACATTTAAAAAATCTTACAATTTTATTTGTCAATTATACCTCAATAAACCTGGGGGTAAATAAGTAAATATCTAGTATGAATTTATAAGAGTTTAGTATAATATAAAACAAACTTTTACTATCAATGAAACTTAAAAAACTAAAACTTGGAAATCTTACAGTTCAAAATATCATACTCCCAGGTTCTTTGCATAAAACTTTTTTTTAAAGTAGACTTCATTTATTTAAATCCTACCTTACAAAAGAAATTAGAAGAGTTAGACAATAGTCAATTTTAAGTCAATATATATTAGTGAATCCATACATTCCCAAGCTGATACAATTGTGGGTGGTTTTTTTTAAGTGAAGATGCTATTTACTTTAAAAACAGAGAAAACAGTGGAATGTATTGTTAAGAGCATGGGATAACTGAAAACTGGATTTAAATCCTGGCAATGTATGAAAAAAAAATAGCTAAATAAATAGCTTATTCAGTTTTTAAAAAACACCAATAGCACTTTTAGGTTAATATAATCATAAATTAAACATTGAATATTGTGTCAAGAGCCTAAGAAAAATCAGGACAGATCTAAAAACTCAATAACAAGACACAAAAACAACCTCCTACCTCCCCTTTCTATTATTTTTGTGTCTTACTCTGATAGGAATCTTTAGGAGAGGTATTTAAATATTTATCATACAAAGAAATGTATGTTATAGTCATCTAGTGATTTGATTATTAGAAGACATTTTTAATACCTACAAAGTTAGACAATAATGACAAAGTATTTGAAAGATCAATGAAATTTGAACACTACAAATTTCTACAGGTTATCTTCACCAACTCCTTTTCCCCCATTCTACTGACTTGGAATTACTCCATTAAATTTAGTATTTGAATAGAAGACGCAAAAGAACTATAGCTTAAAAAAATAAAAGAACTATAGCTTTAACAGAAATCAAATCACATTCCTTCATCTCTCCCACACAACCAGGTAAAGTAAGACACATATTAGTGAAACTACTGAACTAGCCATTATAAATAAATCTAAGTATTTTCAGAAATTCTGTGATTTCAACATGTAGCAACTATTCCTAATAAGTAAATTGTTAAACAGAAATTCTTGATGTTACATTGTTAAGTAATTATACAACCTCTTCAAATAAAAGGGAAGCGTTTCTCACTCCCACAAAACCCCACTGGCTTTCCTATATTGACATTAGCTATCGCCAAAACTCAAAACATCTGTAGAATCCTTGACATAAGGCTAATTTCAAAATAAGCATGAAATGAGAAATCAACCTGAGATATAAATATTCATTCAATAGTCTCTTGGCAGGTAAACTGATACTTAAGTATTGCCTGACTATAATAAAATTACTTAATATTGTATTTTACACTCTTGCCTTCAAAGAAGGCGAATACCCTTCCTGACATCTATAATAGAAAGCCACTCCTAGAACCAGGGCTTAAAAAGTCAAGATATCTTACAATGACTGTAGATACTAAATGATGCTAGACTATTCAACTGCTATTTATTAAAAAGATAAGTTTCTCTAGAAACTTTATTGACTCCTCAAACAGGTGCCTCTTCATTTCTTTATCTAGTCAGTCAATATTGAGAAATGGGAAAATGTATTTCTAAAATACTGCTAAGAGGTCCAATTATGCATTGAATAACATTACAATTGTTTTCATACTAAAAGAAAAACATAAATTTAATAAGACAAAGCAATCTGCTCGAAATGCCAAAATAAAGTAAATTTTAAAACAAATATTTACTATTTCTAGAGAGTAAGTACCATCAATTACCTGATGTTGCTGTGTTTGTACTCTGGAAAAGCGAACCTCCCAAACCAGCTAAGGCTCCCCCTAAAGAAAGGCCTGTTGATGCAGTCGTAGTTGTGGCTGTCGTTCCACCCAAATTATTGAGAGTAAATCCTGTGGATGCTATAAAAAGTGAGACTGTAAACCTTCAAGAGGAAACACTGTTTCTAGAACATAACAAATATAAAACACTTTCTTTAAAAAACTGATGTCCACGATAAAACTGGCTCTTGGAAAAACTACTCAATAAAGATAAAATTATATACTAGTATACTTATGAATAAAGAAAAAATGAGTGACAGAAAAAAAAGACTTTGGGTAATAAAAAAATGGTATCAGGTAACTGATTTCACACAGTAATAATGAGTTTCAGCCAGGCCATCAACTCCATCTTCAAATTTGAATGAATTTAAGCCAGGCAAGTTTATGCAAACTCTTTATTCTTCCCTGTCACCAAAATACTCTTTGAGAACAAATTATATATTAATGGTTTTACATTTTATTTTCTCATCCTCTTCCCTACTCTGCTCTCTGTAAATAGAGACCAACTTCCAAGATAGTATTTGCTGCTTTAGTGCCCAATGTTGATCTTTTACATAAATCAGTAATTTAATAGGTCAAAGTTGCTGAATGATTTAAGTAAAAAATTCCCCAATCTGAAGTTATATTTCATAAAGGTGGCTACCTATGTACACTCACCAAATAAAGTTAAAATTTAAACATAAAATGTGACTTTCCATTCTGCCTCACCTGCTGGAGTTGATGTCAGAGCAGATGAAAGGGTAAGACCACTAGCTGAGGTAGAAGTAATAGGCAAAGCAAATGGTGTGGCAGATGCTGCAGGTTTACTGAATCCTAAACTGAAACCTGTTGTAGATGCAGATGTAGTGGCTGGAGTTCCTGTTTAAAAAAAAAACAACACCCTTATTTTACTATAATTGTATATATATATTATACCATACACAGTCAATCAGGATCCCTACAAGTTAGTGATCCTATTTTTTATAGATAGAACAAGGATGTACTTCTGTATGTATAAGAGAAAAATATAAAATTTGACACCAAATCATGGTGAATAGTGAGTGAAAAGATGGTCCTGTGAGTTAAGAAAAGCAAAAGAAAATTGAATCAATGTGATAATACTGAAATTCAATTTAGTTGTACCCCTAGATTGACCTAAAACAGCATTTAACCTTTCTTTCCTTAATACCTAGCAGAAAAATGGCCCATCCTCTCCAAAACTATATACATGACAATTCTCTACTGCTTAAGATCCTCTTTCTTCTGATTCCTGTGTTTGAAAGCACCCAGAATTCTTCCTACCCCCCTTTTGTAGATCTCCTTTTCACCTGTTCACTTCTTAACTGATACTCCCTATGGTAGTGATGGCAAACCTTTTGAGCTCAGCATGTCAGCATTTTGAAAAACCCTAACTTAACTCTGGTGCCGTGTCACATGTAGAAATTTTTTGATATTTGCAACCATAGTAAAACACTTATATTTTTGATATTTATTTTATATATTTAAATGCCATTTAACAAAGAAAAATCAACCAAAAAAATGAGTTCACGTGTCACCTCTGACACGCGTGTCATAGGTTCGCCATCACTGCTCTATGGTTTACTTTCTGCTCCCTTACTTCCTAAAAGATCTCACCCACTTTCAGAATTTCAACTATAGGTACATGATCTAAATCTACACTTATCTGAGTCTGCATTGGTTAGCTCTACCCTAATGTCCTTTCGGACCCCTATATTTCTCCCTATTAAAAAAAACTTTCCTAAACCCTCTATGGTTAATTCAGTTACTCAAGGCAGAAATCACAATCACTTTTGACATCCCTTCGCTCCCTGCATTCTATTAGCCACAAATCCTGTCAATTCTACTTCAGAGATATCCCAGCAATACAAGCATACTCTAAAACTTTAATTCAAGCCACCTCTCTCTCAATAAGTCGTACAATACCCTCTTAATTTATCTGTTATCAGCCTCCTCTAGCCTATAACCTATTCTTGGAATTACCTGTTACTCTTTTTTTTTTAAAAGAGAGATGGAGGGAGTGAGGAGAGAACAACAAAATACCCTCATCATTCCCCCTGACATAAGGTTCCCATTAGCTTTCCACTGTCTCTAAAATAGAGTCTAAAGTGTTGGCATATAATCAATCACCTTTCCTAACTGGTCCTCTTGCTCCTCAAATCTCTCCCTACCATTCCTACCGCTGAAACCTAAACCCCCGAGAACAAAGTATTTTTCCTATTTCCCTGGATCTTTATATAAGGCCTTTGCACTTTCCACTCCTTCGTCTAGAACAGCCGTGGGCAAACTACGGCCCGTGGGCCAGATCCAGCCCGTTTGAAATGAATAAAACTAAAAAAAAAAAAAGACCGTACCCTTTTATGTAATGATGTTTACTTTGAATTTATATTAGTTCACACAAACACTCCATCCATGCTTTTGTTCCCATTGTGGCCCTCAAGTCAAAAAGTTTACCCACCCCTGGTCTAGAATGTTTCCTGTCCCTAAAATGAACTCCTACTCCCTCCTTCCTCTGCCTTCCTTAATGCCTTTCATACATCTGCTGGAGCATTTATCAGAATACCTAAGAACATAGTTTTATACTTACCTATTCCCTTCACCTCACAACAGACCGAGTGTCTTGCTCAGTTCCTGACATCCACAGCTAATGCTAAATGTTCAAGGCATTATGCATAATGCTAGAGTTAGGAAGTAGTAGCTGCTCAAAAATTTAAATGAAGTATAAATGGCCTACATTTTGGCTTTTCCTAAAAGCACTAAGAGGGAAAAAAGCCAAAAATTATCCTTCTGGATTGACTTTACCACAACTGGAAGTTCCTGCCAGAGTACAGTGCTTTGAAATCATGTATGAGTTCTACAATCTCAGAAAATAAGGAGACCCTATTGCTTGCCCTTGTAGCCAATTGTCCAAAATTTTGATGGTAAACATGTAGTTCTGTTGACAATAGGTAAGTAGCAGCCAAGTGAAGAAAGTACACTAATCTTGAATTTATTTCAATTTTTAATTGAGGTTCCTTGATATCCTTTCACTCTTCCATTGCCTTTCACACATTATTTATTGCCATCCAAATTCAAGGGAGGATATAATCCTAGTTATTCACATTTCCTTCAGCAGATCACTATAGAAAACTACGATTTTTTTTTCAGCTGGAAGGGAATCCAAAAACTTGTTATAGTCCAATGCCCTAATTTTATAAATAACTAAAAGCTGCCAGATATTTCAGTGACCAAAAATGTCCTCACAACTAATGAGAGGCACAACCAGGGCTTAATTCCAAGACTCTGGCCTTATACTTTGTTTTTTCCACTAAAAGGACTCAAAAGACTGAAAAATGTATTGTGAAATAAATTTTAAAGAAAAACCAAATCTGAATTAAAAATATTTTAATTAAAAAAGGATTTTTAAAATACTCAAATACTGATGCTATTCCTGGAGACAAAAAGAGAAATAAAATGTAATCATCAGTGGAAGATGGCATTCTTTTGGTTTTTCACAAGGGCAAGACTTGGAATCGCCTTCAGGGAGTGAGAACACTGCTAATGACCAAACATATCACAATTTCTTCTTCCACCATAACCATTAACTAATATAAACACTCTTCCGATAGCACTGATTTTCATATTACAAGCTGTAAATAATTTTATTAACTAGCAAATAAGATTTTTAAAATGAAAAAAATATTGCTTATAATAAAATTAAGCAAGGAATAAAAAAAAGCTACTAAGAAACAAAAACAAAAACACCTTGGCAAACAGAGCTAAAGCGCAATGGCTGGTCTCATATTTACTCCTGCAGTTATTTCATTTTTTATGCCTGGCTGTGAAAGTGTTGCAATTAATGCTGGAAGGCCTATGCAAAAGGTGGTAACAGAGACCAAGAGGCTCTGAGGATAGAGAATAAAGGATAAATAAGGAAGCAACTTCAGTGAAACATATTTTTAGCTTTTAATAACAAAACAACTGTAGTACTGAACACACTTATTATTGTAATGTCCACCAGAAATCTTACCCTCTTGCCCTTTTACCACTTAAACTATTAAATTATTTAATACAACAATTTAAAATATTTCTTAAAAATGTAAATTATAGCCCTGGCTGGTATCACTCGGTTGGAGGGTCCTCCCGTATACCTAAAGGTTACAGGTACAATTCTTGGTCAGGGCACATACCTGGGTTACAGGTTCAATCCCAGTTTGGAGAGGTATGGAAGGCAGCCAATCTATGCTCTCTCTCACATCAATGGTTCTCTCTCCCTCTCGCTCTCTAAAAAAAGATCAGTAAGTATAACCTCAGGTGAGGATTTAAAAAAATTTTTTTAAAGAATGTAAACTATAATGTTATAGCAAAATAGGATGCTAACTGCCCTATATATGGTAATTAATTAATGGCCAAATTGGTAAACTTGTCTTAATCTTCATTAAGGTAAAACATTGCATTATATCAGTGGTTCTCAACCTTCTGGCCCTTTAAATACAGTTCCTCATGTTGTGACCCAACCATAAAATTATTTTTGTTGCTACTTCATAACTGTAATGTTGCTACTATTATGAATCGTAATGTAAATATCTGATATGCAGGATGGTCTTAGGTGACCCCTATGAAAGGGTCATTCGACCGTCAAAGGGGTCACAACCCACAGGTTGAGAACCGCTGCATTATATAATCTAATATAAAAATTTAAATTACTTTTATTTGCCATATTTAAAGAGATATAACTTCTTTAATTCTTTAAATGTATGTGTGTTTTTCTCCCTTATGCAAAAGTAGATCATAGCTAATGACTGGGCCTGTCATTGGCCCTTAATTCCACATCCCTATATTTTCTTTCATCTTAGTATTTACCATTTTTTAAGTCTACCATCAATAACAATACTTATAAAGGAAGGAGATTCAGTACAGACTTGAAAAAGGATAAAATCCCAAATCTACTCTCTGAAAATGTGACAATCCTTACCTGTATTTGTTCCTCCTAGAGTGAATCCAGTGGCAGGCTTAGATCCAAAGAGCCCAGTTCCAAAACCACCTGAAGGAGCAGATGTAGTTGCTGGAGTGGAGGTGCTTCCAAGAGTTCCAAAATTGAGGCCCACAGAAGGGTTACTTGTTTATTAAAAAAAAGCAAAACACAAAATAAGGTCCAGTAGAGCTGATATTGACTTAAGAGAAATGAAATTAACTCTTTAAGGTTAATTTCTTTCATTTAACACTAGAGGTCTGGTGCACAAATTCGTGCAACAGTGGGGTCCCTCGGCCTGGCCTGCAGGATATGGCCAAAACTGGCTCTCCGACATCCCCCGAGGGGTCCCAGACTGCAAGAGGGCGCAGGCCAGGCCAAGGGACCCCACTGGTGCCCAATCAGGGCCAGGGAGGGACATGGGAGGTTGGCCAGCTGGGGAGGAACCACAGGAGGGCTCCAGGGCACGTCTGGCCCATCTCACTCAGTCCCGATTGGCCAGACCCCAGCAGCAAGCTAATCTACCAGTCGGAACGTCTGCCCCCTGGTGGTCAGTGCACATCATAGCGAGCAGTTGAACAGCCTTAGCATATCATTAGCATATTACGGTTTGATTGGTTGAACAGATGACCAGATACTTAGCATATTAGGCTTTTACTATACAGGCCCAATGCACAAAATTAGTGCACAGGGGGTGGGGGGGGGTGTCCCTCCGCCCGGCCTGTGCCCTCTTGCAATCAGGGACCCCTCAGGTAGGGTCCCTAGGCCTGACCAGCAATCAGGGCCTATCGGGGCTTTCCTTCCCCCGGCTGCCAGCAGCTGGCCCCGCCCCCGCAGCTGCCACTGCTGGCCTGGGCCTCCCTCTGTGGGGCCATCGCTAGCCAGCCCCGCATACCTGCCACAGCATCACTGGCCGGTGGCCTGGGCCTCCCTCTGCGGGATGATCATGGGGCAATGGTGGGGCCCCCCAACCAATCACATCGCACCCTAATTGGCGGGCCCGGCACCAGTGCATGTCATAGCGTGGTCGTTCGGAAGGTCGTCTGGACAGTCGCTCTGCTCTTCAGTTGATTTGCATATTATGCTTTTATTATTATAGATATTTAACGCATCTCCATAGGATACAAAAGGAACTAATAAGTTTAACCAAATTTAAATATTTTTCAGTTATCTTTAAAAATAAATCCACACATAAAATTAATCTTTAAAAAACTACAGTACCAATCTTCAAGAAAAGCATAATCTAGAGCAGTGATGGTGAACCTTTTGAGCTCGGCATATCAGCATTTTGAAAAACCCTAACTTAAGTCTGGTGCCGTGTCACATATAGAAATTTTTTGATATTTGCAACCATAGTAAAACAAAGATTTATATTTTTGATATTTATTTTATATATTTAAATGCCATTTAACAAAGAAAAATCAACCAAAAAAATGAGTTCGAGTGTCACCTCTGACACGCGTGTCATAGGCTCGCCATCACTGTTAGAGGCTGCCCACATTCCTTGCCACATGGCCCCTTCCACCTTCAAGCAAACAGCACCGAATCAAATCCTTCTTGTGCTTGGATTTCTGACTTCTCTGGCTGTGATCTCTCTCTCTCTCTCTCTCTCTCTCTATATATATATATATATATATATAAATTGATGTTCCGGTCAAGGGCATGTACCTGGGTTGTGGGCACATCCCCAGTAGGAGATGTGCAGGAGGCAGCTGATCGATGTTTCTAACTCTCTATCTCTCTCCCTTCCTCTCTGTAAAAAATCAATAAAATATATTAAAAAAAAAAAAAGATTCCAAGTAATCGCAAACAGAACCACACATTCTTATTCTGCTTTCACCAGTTTTTGTTTGAAAGTAAGCAAGCTATTTAAAAATGGCCACAATGCCCCCTAGCCCAGTGGTCAGCAAACTGCAGCTCGCGAGCCACATGCGGCTCTTTGGCCCCTTGAGTGTGGCTCTTCCACAAAATACCACGTGTGGG
>NW_005358092.1:1311050-1323149 GCF_000412655.1 Myotis brandtii
GAGCCACATGTGGTGTGCAAGCCACAGTTTGCCGACCACTGCCCTAGCCGGTTTGGCTCAGTGGATAGAGCTTCAGCCTGCGGACTTAAGAGTCCCAGGTTCGATTCTGGTCAAGGGCACATACCTGGGTTGCAGCAGGCTAGACCAGTGTGAGGCATGCAGGAGACAGCTGATCAATGATTCTCTCTCATCATTGATGTTTCCATCTCTCTCTCCCTCTCCCTTCCTCTCTGAATCAATAAAAATATATTTTTTAAAAAAAGAGTAAAATGCAAAGCAAAATTACCCCAATCAAGATTGTGGCCCTAGCTGGTTTGGCTCAGTGGATAGTGTCAGCCTGCGGACTGAATGGTCCCAGTTTCAGTTTCAGTCAAGGGCACATGCCCAGGTTGCTAGATCCTCAGCACCAGGCATGAAGGAGGCAGCCTATCAATGATTCTCTCTCATTATTGATGTTTCTCCCTCTCCCTCTCTCCCTTCCTGTCTGAAATCAATGAAATATATATATATATTTTTAATTGTGTTCATCAGCAGAAATTCTCTTCAGAAAGAGCAGCCAATAACAAGTGATGTGAACAAAGTTCACAGCTTTTCAACTGTTCTCATCAAGCCTCAGAGGCTCCAATTTGCTATTTATAGGTAGGAGAACAAATTATGAAAGTAGGCGGGAAAAAAAGAAAGAAAACCCAAAAACTTGATCACTCAATAGTATTTCAAAAATTATGCAGGAGAGTTAACAAGAGATTGTAACAATTATGAAATCCCACTCATCCTACATATGGAATCTTTATTACTTCTCTCCAGGCCCTTCCAGACAGACATTAATTATCATGAGGACCCAATGTCAGTTTTAAAAAGCTTGTAAGCCTGGGAAGTTTCAATTTAAGGGGAAGGCAGTAGTGTTATGGCTGGGATCCAGTACCAGTTCCCCATTGCGCTGATATGTAGGTGATACTACTTAATCTTTTTGAGCCTCTATTTTATCTGCAAAGTGGGAATAACAGTACCCTTAGGATTTTTTGTAAAATTAAGAGAACAAGCAGGACGAATTAACTTCACTCAATGCACGTTGTTGCTATTGCTATCATTAGGAACAAGTATAAATTCTACTAAACACATTATATAATGCCAGCAAAGCACTGTGAGGGCTAGAGAGAGGGAGGAGCTTAACTAAAGAGGTAGAACCTGAAATGAGTCCTCAACTCTGAATAGGAAAAACAAGAGGACATACACTAATTGTGTCTTAGTTTACCACTGATCTTAAAAATGATAGCAGGCTGGGGTGGGGGGTGAGGGGTGGGTTGTCAAAGGCAGGGCTGCAAGGCCTCACTAACAAAGCACAGATCTTTAAACACTTAAACTGAGTTTAAAAGAAACATTACTGGCATATTTTAATGATATCAAATTTAAAAAATTATTATGCTCCCCTTCCTCACAAATCAGTGATATTTTTTAAAATATATTTTTATTGATTTCAGAGAGAGAGGGAGAGATGGAAACATCAATAACAGAACCACCGATCAGCTGCCTCGTGCCCCCCACTGGGGCTTGAGCTCACTACCCAGCACGTACCCTTGACCCTTGACTGGAATTGAACCTGGGACCCTTCAGTCCCCAGGTCAACACTCTCTCCACTGAGCCAAAACACCTAGGGCCAGTGATACTTTTTTTTCACTGCTATCTCATAAATATGCAAAAGATGTACAGTGAAAATATGTATTTTAGATAATTAAAATATTCAAAATTTCTTGATTGAAGACACAATGAAGTGCTTCATAATTAAAGCTGAAAACATTACCAAAGAAATACATCAAAGTGAAATGGTATTACTTTATCAGAGAAGCAAAACAGAAATGTCTCTGCGGCAGAGAAATTTACTTGAAGAAAAACAAAAAGCTACCCCAGACCTGACCCCCACCCAGTATTATCAGCCACTGACTCAACAGGATGTGAGCCAAGTTGACTCCAGCAGATCAGTAATGTGATTTTAACTTCCCCAGCTTGCCTTAATGTGCACTTAATAACATAACAGCTAACATTTACTGAGCACTTAGCAAATGCAATATGCTACATTTTCTACATGCTTTATCTCATTCAACAACTCTCTGAGGTAATTATTATATTCCTTTTCCAAATGTGGGAACTGAGGCTTGGAGAGGAACTTTCCCAGAGTGATAACAAATCACCAAATGGCAGCAGGAGCAGTCAGGCCTCCAAATTAGTATTCCAATGGAGAGATGTTAGTCAGTCTCTCCATTTGTTAATTTATCCAAGCCTTTCTAAAACCTGTGTAAATGTAATTTATTGCCAACAGATAATTCACTTACTTGATCATTCAACAGTATTTATTAAAGTCCTTATTATATCCCAGGCACTGTTATAGGGACTGAGGACTAAGGATAAAATGGTAAATAAGGCCCTGCGCTCTAGAAATTTCCAGTAAGAGAAAGAGATTAGTCAATCAATCATTCCTTCAACAAATATATATTGAGCTTCACTGTGTCTACTGGAAAAACAGTATGAAAAGGTCTCCACCCTCATGGAGCATCCATTCTGTTGCTTGGATCAGACAATAAATAAGTCAACAAAAATACATAATGAACTGTTACAACTGTGGTAAGTGCTATGGTACAGGGTACTATGAGGATATACACTTCCTATAGGTCAGAAAAAGCCTCGGGGGAAGCAACCTTTTTAATCCCAAAAGTAGGCATTACCTTGGCACATGGGGTATGAGGTAGTAAGGGAATTCAAAACAGATGGAACTACCCTAAAGCGGGAAGGGATTTGGCCAAGAAACTGAGAAAAGACCCAAGTTGCTAGAGCAGGGTTTTTGGAACTAAGATCAGGACCCATTAGATAGAGGATATGAAATCAATTTAGTAGATAATAAGCATTTTTTTAATGAAATGCAACAGAATAGAAAATATCAGTGCATCATATGAAGTAAGGGTATCTTTCTTGAAACTTTCAGTTACTTGTGTTCCTGAACTGGGTGATAATATAAATGCAATTTAATGGGTCTGGACCACTGAATTGGAGCAAACTAAAATGAGGAAAAGATGGGCTCAGGATAAGCCTGTTGAAGAAGTTCCAGATTATTTGAGGACCAAAGCAAGGTTTATTTTTACTTCATTCCAATGATAGTGAAAAATCATTGAAGGGAGGCAATGTGAATTTTTAAAAAATATCAACCTGGCTACAATGTAGTAAAAAGATTGACATAAAAGTAGATTTTTGAGATTTAATTGAACTAATAAGTAGGAAATGATGGGCGCAGTTCTCATTTAACAAGGGAAAGGTGACTGGTTGAAAACCAGGTGGGAATCTTAAGTATTTTCATAAGAATGTAAGCTTCAGGAGAGCAGGACTCTTATTTGCCACCTAAAACAGAGCCTACTACACAGGAGTGTGTCCAATAAATATTTGTTCAAGGAATGACAACAGCTTGCAGCACTGAAAATGAAGCGAATAGAAGAGAATTAAAATTACCAAGCCTTGCTGATTAAGTGTATAGAGTGAGAGAAAAGGAGGCATTAAGGAAAACTCCCAGATTTCTGACTTGATGTGTAGCCTGTGGTCCTCCTCCCTTTTTGACTACAATGCTGAAGGTATTTTTGCCTTTTTAACCTACAACAATATTCTTTAAGCTTCTATGCACACGTCTTGATTTAATAAACTCCATCTTTATCGTCAAAAGATTGAGTTCTAAAGATTAAACCTGTCATTAATAAAATGATTTTTAACTATTTTAATTGCCTCTTTTGGGGTTTCTGCTAGTAAAATTTTTGTCACCGGTGTAGCAGGTTGCACAGAAATGGATGAATATATTACCTACATTTTGCAATTAATTAAGACAATGTGAGTCATTAAAACACAACATTCTCACTTTTGCATCCTGTTCCAAGTTATGCTATAGGTAACACAAAAACAACAGGACAGCTAGGGTCCCAAGAGGCACAAAGACTTGAAAACTCGTTAACCGCGAACTCATCAAAGCTCTGTAATATCCTGAACTAAATTCATTATCAGGGAGAAACTTTGGTCCTTAAATTTTTCTTTTTCTAAAGCCCCACAATAAGCTGTATTTCATTCATTCGTACCACATTCATTCTGTGCCGAAGACGGACAAACTGCTAGGGCCTTGCATCCAGCCAGACCTCGCCAGTAGGAACAATGTCCGAACCATCGTAGATTCTGGGGCCTCACAACACAGAAACCATCCCCCCTCCATCCCCCTCCTCTCAGCCAGGCCGCACGCAGTGCCCGGGCGCGGCGGCGAGTGGGAAGCCGACGAAGCTGGCGCGGGGCAATGGTTTTTCTCCAGGCCGAGCGAGAGAGAAGCCGGCGGGAATACAGATGGGCGGGATTACCCTACGGGAGCCTCGCTGGGAGGACCTGGCCGGGAAGGCGAGGAAGTGCGGTTACCTAGACGCCCCTGTTCCGAAGGAGAAACCGCCGCCTGTGCCAGTCCCGCCGGCGGCTACGGTGGTGGAACCTAGCGTGCCGGTCCCGAAGGAGAACCCCGTGGACATGGCTGCCCCGGCTCGGCGCCTTCAGAACGCGGAAAGGGGTCTAGGATGCTCCTCTCGCATCAAAGCCGAAGCGGGCCTGGAAGCATTGCTTCCCGCCTCAGCCAGGGCCTGGCGGGAACCTCAAACTCGGGCGGCGGCGGCGAAAACCAGGCCGAGGTGGGCGGCACAACCACGCAGGAGACCGCCGCGCAGGGAACTCTGGGATGGGGTGGGGCCGGCGTGCCGCGCAAAGCACCCTGGGACTGGAGTTGGGGCCCCGCCTACTCTCTGGAGGTAGACTCCCCGAGTTCAAACAAAACCTCACTATTTCTCTTTTAGTTCTATTTCGGCAACCACGCTGACGTTATCTGTATTCCAGCGCTGTTGTATCTCCATTAATGCTTATGACCTTGCCTACTTCCTAAAAGGATGCACAGAATCCCAGAGTTGGGAGGGCCCTGTTGATCATTTCTATCCTCGCCCCCTCCACCCCCTTACAGGAAAGGTGATTTTAATCTTCCGTTGCCTGCCACCCTTTGAAAAACGCGGAGGTGTGTGCTTCCTAACAGTTTGGCAATCAATCAATAACAATTCACTCATCGGTTCAAGGACGTGAGCACCACCTTTGGGCTCCAAGGCATGCGGGGCCCGATGCTGCGGCCACCAAGAAAATCCAGGAGAGCGTCCTTTCGCAGGTGGGGTGGCTGGCCCTGTTCGTGGTGCTGAGCAAACAGAACTGGACAGGCCCTCCGAATGGCAGAGGATGTAAAGTCTGTAAATAGTGTCAGCGTTTCCTGCCCGCTGACCGTGCGGGACCTGGGGGCGGAGCGCGGGTTCCCTCCCGGACCGCTGCCTCCCTCCCCGCTTTGCGGCGCTCCGATGCCACTGCTATCACTAGAGGAACTGCAAAAGAAAGGCATTTAAAAAACTACAGAAACAAGTATATAATATAAGGTGAAATTTAGGTGTTCTATGAGCAGCCCTTAAACATAAGAGAAAAAGGGGGTTTAAGGAAGAGATCCCCTCTAGAGAAAGGATCAAGAAAAGCTTCCTGGCGGCGGTGCCTTTTAGGTGCTGCCATCAACACGTGGGTCTTTATTTTTCTGTTGGGAATTGTCGCAGTACTCCTCCTGTAAATGCGATTTTTTTTTCTTGCAATAAAAATTTATCCATAAGCAACCACCAGATTTGCTCTCCTAAAACAGGATTCTCACCAGACATTGCCTTAATAATAAAAAAAAAAACTCAGTGGTTCTAGTCTGGCTCTTACTAACCTCACATCTCACAACTCTCCTTAATGCAGCACTTTCTCCTGCGCTGAGCTTGGGCATTGCCACCTGCTATGGACTGAATTGCGTCCCTCCAAAAATTCATTCATTTCAGAGTAGTTTAAATTATGCTGCAGTAACTCCAAAAATTCCACAGAGGGGAGCACTGTAGAGATGGCAACTGGAATATTTGATGAACGGTATTACAATCTGCCACATGCCTCTAAATGCACCAAGTTTAAAACTGGACCTCACAGAACCTTTCTCAGATAACTTCTGTTTGTCTTATTAGCAAAAAAGAAAAGAATAACTTCTGTTTGTCTTATTAGCAAAAAAGAAAAGAAAACACTTTACATCTTATGTTCTACAGAAACAAAACTCCAATGAAAGCTGTTTCTATGAAAGCCCAATTTGGTTATTAAATTTTAAAACTTGACAGTAAAATGATAATCACACAATCTTTATGCCTATTTATGTCTAAAACCTATCCAGCCAGGAAAAACCATGAAGCACTGGAATTTAACCTCCCTTATCTAGGGAGAGTAACACATCCTATTCCAAATGATGCTCCAAATATTCTTCTTGAACATTATGGGGCCTGAACCCTATGAGGCCTGAACCCATGTATCAGTTCTGCATGAAATACTTCTTTCCACGATGAAGCAAGTGATTCAGATTCTAAATTCTATGGCAAGCCCCTTTGCTTCCCCCCCTTTTATATTGTGAGAATTCTATTAAGAACCCCCATATTTTGCTGATTTACTGGTTGTATGATGACATTGTTAATGTCATAATCAAACCGAATGATCTGAAAAGCAATAGCACTGTGAAAAATTTCTAATGTTGATTTTCATTAAATATCTAACTAAGCTTTCTTCAATGGTATGTCCAGATCAGGATAACCCTTGGAGAAATATCAGTCAAAAGACTGCAACACATAAAGGAAGTAGGAATCTCACATCTATTTAAAGAGATCTGTAATATGTATGGTCTGATCCTATAAAATAGACAAGAGAGGAGTTACCTTTAGATACTGTATATAACCAGTTGCCTTCTATCTTGAATTTATTCTTGGAAGGAGTCTGTTAACTTTGAAGATTTAGATAGTGTCCTTCCTCGTTAAAAATACTATTACATTTTTAAAAGATCCAATGACAAAATTTATAGAGTTAAATCAATAATGAAACTGTGACAAAATGTTAACAATTGGTGACTCTACAAGCAAAGTATATGGATGTTCATTGTTGTACTCTTTCAATTTTTTTGTTGGTTTGAAATATTTCAATAAAACAAGGTTGGGAGAAAAGCCTAAAGCCAAAACAAGTTTCCAACAGATCAGAACAGGAATGATTTGTTTCCTGACAAAGTTTTCACATATAACCCAAGAAATGAGAAAAATGAAAGCAATTTAGGGAGTTTTTCATGAAGGTGAACATATTTAATTTAACATGTGGTCATTTTTAAAAAAAAAAAATTATGTCCTTCCTTTTGGTGAGTGTGGGGGATGGGATGTGAAAAAGTTTTCATGACCTGGTAATGATAGTGAATGAGCCTAATAGGAAAAGAAGCTTGTCAATGTCAAAATAAAATTAAGAAGGGAAGCTATCTTGTTGCCACTAATTTTCATTCTTCCCTTTTTCCTTAAAAAAATAATCTCTATTCTGTTCAAAGTGGCACACTAACTAGATAAATGACTACATATCCAAGCTTCCTTTACAGGTAAATGTGGCTAATTAGTTGTAAGTGAGAGACATAAGATGAGTTTTTTTTAAAATATATATTTTTATTGACTTCAGAGAGGAAAGGAAAGGGAGAGAGAAACATCAATGATGAGAGAGAATCATCAATTGGCTGCCTCCTGAGGCCCTCTACTGGGGATCAAGCCCGCAACCAGGCATATGCCCTAGCCAGGAATTGAACCTGTGACTTCGTTGTTCCTGGGTTGATACTCAACCACTGAGCCACACCCAGCTGGGCATATAAGATGAGTCTTTCAATACCTGTCTTTGAGACTAGAACTTGACCATTGTCCTTCTGATGGCATGTTTCAAGACAATTAGATAACAGGTTGTTGTTGCTTGTCTTATTGTTATAGTCCAGTTATATTCCATTTAAAGGAGGAGATAGCTGGTGTACATCCCTTTTGCCTTTCTCCTCCTTCTTCCTTCTACTGCCTGGAACTTAGACAATGCTGGGTCTCCAACAGCTGTCTTGGACTATGAGGAACTTAAGAATAAAGTCATGTGCTAAGGAAGGTGTAGCAGAAAAAATATTATGAACATAGATCTTTGATGATACCATAAAGCCAGAATACCAATCCTGGTCTGCCTACCTTCAGATTTCTTTCAAATGAGAGAAAAATCAACTTCTGTGTTGTTTAGGTCATTGCAGTTGGGTCTCGATAGCTAAATTTAGTATACTATTTTTAATAGGAATTCACACTAAATGGTGCATTTTACATGTGTTACTGAAGAAACATAGGAAATATCCAAGATGAACCAAGGTCCAAAATATCTACAGGACTGGACTATAACAATAAAATAAGCAACAACAACCTGCTATCTAATTGTCTTGAAACATGCTAACAGAAGGGCAATGGTCAAGTTCTAGTCAAAAAAAAAAAAAAAAAAAAAGGAGCCAAAGAGGAAGAATTGATCTACATTTATTCTTTTAGTCTTTCAAGGAAGGAAGTCACTATACTTGATGAAGGCACATATTCTGACCAGTGGACCAATGTCAACTGCTGTGAAGCAGGAATACAGTCATAAGACTTTTCCATGGCATGAATGATATCTTTCTCAAGCCTGTCTAATTCCCTTTGCCCTGATCAGTTTTCCCATAACTTAATTAGGCCTCTTTTGGTACGAGGAATAGAAATTATTTCAAAGTAGTTCAAGTGTGAGTGTGGGTGTATATATATATATGTGTGTGTGTGCGGGGGGGAGGGGGGAGATGGGAAGACAGAGTTATTGTACAGATACAAAGAAGTTTCAATAAAATCTAGAAAAAGAGGTATAGCTAGGCCTCAAGTATATCAGAAACCAAGATCTAGCTGGTAAGAAATTGACTGAAGAGGATTGCACCTCCTTCAGGGAATTGAGACCTATAGATCCCAGAGGATGGGGGGAGAGATAACCAACTGACTGAGTGCCCAAGGGAGAAAGACAGGACCATTCAGGCATCTGCCACACAAAAACCAGTGATGCCAGATTATAATAGGACTAGTCAAGTAAGACCTGATTTTCAGGGAGCAAAAGCAGGAGTTAGCAGCTAGGGTGGGGAGAAGGTGGAACAAGCTTGTCAAAACAGATTCCCCCCACCTCTGTCCCCACCTCTTTCCCCCCTGTTAGCAAACCTGGGGGGATATTGGGAGAGAGAAGAAGATTTGAATTGTATACAAGAACACATTTTTATTTATATTAGACTGAACCAAGTGACTTCTAAAAACTAGATTGTTCTAAAACCCACAAGTGACTAGTACTTTTCTAGGAGCTCAGCTCCTAATGAGGAGAGGTGAAAGGAGAGGTAAAAAAGCAGGCTTGAAGGATAGCTGTGGAGAAAAAGAAAACTGCTGCCTGTGTCACCTCTTAAGAACCCAGGATTCAAGAAAATGGTTGTGGCCCGGCTGTGGTGGCTCAGTGGATTGAGCGTCGTCCCACGGACCAAGAGGTCCTGGGTTCGATTCCCAGTCAGGGCACATGCCTGGGTTGCGGGCTCCATCCCCAGTGGGGGGTGTGCAGGAGGCAGCCAATCAATGAGTCTCTCTCATCATTGATGTTTCTATCTCCCTCCCCCTCTCCCTTTCTCTCTGAAAACAATAAAAATATTAAAAAAAAAAGAAAATGGTTGTGCAACATAGAGCATGACCGACCACTCTATCAACTAATAGAATTATGTTTACTGTTCAATAGCAGGTACAAATGGACAGAAAGACCAGACATAGATACCATTTGGATAAATCAAGGTTTACTTATCTAAAGGATTCAGAGAGATGATCACACAGTTAGGATACACAGAAAAATGATTAATAATCTTCTTTAAGACAATGTGGAGCAAGCTTCTAAACCAGGGGTCCTCAAACTTTTTAAACAGGGAGCCAGTTCACTGTCCCTCAGACCGTTGGAGGGCCGGACTACAGTTTTAAAAAAACTATGAACAAATTCCTATGCACACTGCACATATCTTATTTTGAAGTAAAAAAACAAAACGGGAACAAATACAATATTTGTATTTGCATGTGGCCCGCAGGCCGTTGTTTGAGGACCCCTGTCTAAACTCTCAAATCCTGAGAGAGCAAGAGTACATTGACCTTCTGGAAGCATAATAATATGTCTCCCTCCAACCCAGCATGGGGCTAAAACAGTCCTATGTTGCCTAACCTGGATATGTGCACTTTGCTGGGCCAGGGGTACCTCCTCAATTGCAGGGTTACAGAATACATAATATGATCACTTGAGTACATTATACAGTGCACTCAATTAAGAACAAATATTTTGTCCTTCACTCAGCCTCCCCAAATGAACACAGCCTGATTCAGATAAACTTATGATCAGTGCTGAAGAGTTAGAATGAGTATCAGCAGGTATTCAGACATCTCTGGGGATACTAGGATGCATTCTGCTTAACACACACATATACACAACTATTATTTATTGAGAATTTATTGAGGCCAGCCACTATGCCTAAGTATTTCTGTTCAATTATTTCATTTCACCAACACAAATAACTCAAAGGAGGAGATGATAAGTACTACTATTTACAGATAAGAAAACCAACAATTAGAGAAATTAAGTACTAGTAACTTTACTAAACTCATACAGCTAGTAAGTGGCAGAAATAAGATTTAATTTCAGATAGTTTTAATTCCAAAAATAATTCTGATCATAGCCTTCATCTTCTGCAATAATATACCTAAAAATAAAAGTTGAGAAATATAATCAAGTGAAATGTTCTTGCTCTTTTAATGATTTAAGTATTTGAGAAGCACCCAGATTAGGAAATGTGATTGCTTTTATAATATCCCATTAGCTGGTAAACAGTAAACATAATTCTAAAAGCATCAACATTTAAAGTATAAAATGTTTTCTCCCATGACAATCATGGCATTAGACATCTCTTGTGCATTTTATAGGGAAGCTAAGTGGATTTAAAAATTTTTTATTGATTGAGAGAGAGAAACATCGATTTGTTGTTTCATTTATTTATGCATTCATTGGTTGCTTCTTTTACGTGCCCTGACTGGAGATAGAACCCACAATCATGGCGTATGGGGACAATGCTCTAACCAACTGAGTTACAGGGCCAGGGCCTAAGTGTTTTTTGTTTTTTTAAGAGAAAAAGTATTTATTTCCCAATACCCCTAATAGCTTATTTTTTTCTTTATTAAGATATTACATATGTGTCCTTATCCCCCCATTGTCCCCACTCCCACCCCTCCCTGGTTTTTTTAAACAGTGTAAAAATAAATATTAAATATTAGGAAGAAATGAATGCGGATCTTATGCCTCAAGGCTTTGGAATGTTAAAACAGGGCAAACTAACTTTTTGACTGGGCATAAAACAACGTTGCATCTCAAACAAAAAAGCAGATATTATTACTACTTGACTGATGGCTACCAGACTGAAAATTGAAAACATAGTTTAGAATTAGTGTCACTATATTAGCTTATGTGCACCAATAGAAATGCCTTCCTTCCATTAATATAATTGTTTCCTTTTTCTTTCTCATAAATATCCCCTGCCTTTGTCTGCTAATTGTTACACTATTCGGGTTTCTCCCTCAATCAGTGCTTCCTGGATAGCTATTCCTTTTCTGACCTCAAGTAAATATCTGTCGCCTCTCACTTTGGCTTTTTATATTTATGTTATTTCATAGTATGGGGGATTTTGATTGTTTCAAATAAGGCTGACCTAAATATATCTGATTATTTCCTTAGACTAGATTCTTATGAGTAGAATTGCAGCTCCAAGTAAAGAGAAAGCATTGACATCTGGTGCTGTCCACTGGTAGGACGATGGATTTCAGGGACACCTTGCCCTCACCCACCAAATTCTCTTTTCTCAGCATGTCCACAGGATTCATTCTTAGGAGAAGAGTCCTCAGGAGCCCCCTCCACAGCCTGCCCTCCTGGTCCTCTGCCAGCTTCCGTCAGGCTGGCGAGCCCTCCACTGGCAGGGGGCACTGTAGCATCTGCCGCGGCCGCAGACGGAGCAGGCGCCGCCCTCCTTCCCGACGCTCCGTTACACCCGCCCACGCCCCTCGGCCGCGGGTTTGGGGAAGTGTTTCTAGGAGACGGCGCTGGCCGACTGCGCCTGCG
>NW_005358092.1:1323470-1325303 GCF_000412655.1 Myotis brandtii
GGGCCGGGGGGGCTGGGCGGAGGCCTCCTGCACCCGCGGGAGTACGGTCTCGCTGTCAGTCCGGTTGAGGGGCGATGATTTGGGCTGCTTGGGGTTCAGTCCCCTGAAATGTGTCGCCGCCCGCTCAGCACTTTCTTGGGCAAAATTGGGGCTGTTTGAGCTGCGAGGCCTTTGCCGCAGAGTCCCGAAAGCCGGTGGGACTACAGATGAGCATTTCGATGTTGTGTGAGCTTTTGCGGGAGTACGGTCTCGCTGTCAGTCCGGTTGAGGGGCGATGATTTGGGCTGCTTGGGGTTCAGTCCCCTGAAATGTGTCGCCGCCCGCTCAGCACTTTCTTGGGCAAAATTGGGGCTGTTTGAGCTGCGAGGCCTTTGCCGCAGAGTCCCGAAAGCCGGTGGGACTACAGATGAGCATTTCGATGTTGTGTGAGCTTTTCCTTATTCACGGCTAATTGTCTCGTGTCTCACTGGTTCTGGATGCAAGTTTTGGGGAAGCTGAGATCAGCGCTCGGCCCCGCCTCACTTTCTGGTCTCGGTGTACAGTCATTGAAATTCGGTGTTTCCGTCTCTGTGTTCAAACTTTAATGTGTTTAGGGTCAATAACCCAACGGAGGAGTTACAGGGAAGGGAAAAATATTACTCCATATTTTAAAGCGTCTGATGGAATTGTTATGCAACTGAGCTTATTAAACCCCATGCTCAATTTTTGTGTGTAAATGGCATTTTTTTGGCCTTTCACAAACACGTATTCTTCTGATTCCGTTACAAATGGTAAAACCAAAGGAAATGACATAATAACATTACCAAATTATTTTACCAACAATATTTAAGTTAGACTTCAACTTTGGGAGGGAGAAAATATAGAGACCAGAAGACTGAACAACATGATTTTAAGATCTCTGGGAAGAGGACAACTCACTGTGAATCTTAACTGCCCCCATTTTGCTGAAACCAGTTAATTGCTGCTCATCCTTTTAGCAGAAATACATCATCTTCATTGGTTCAATGGAGAATTTGAGATGTCATTAAAATGTTTCACAAACCTTTTAAAGGTGTGCATGGATTTTTATTAGAGCTTGTTTTTAACATTGCATGTACTATTCTCCTATACAATAAAAGGCTAATATGCAAATTGTTCCCTCCACCGGGAGTTCACCAGGGGGCAGGCAGCAGGCCCTCCTCCCCAGCCCCTCCCCACTCCATCCGGGGTGGGTGGCCCCTCCCCCCTGGCAGTCCTGCCCTCACCAGCTCCCCTCACCCTAATGGGGGGGTGGGGCTGGCCAGCCAACCTCTTGCTTCTGCCCCCCCCCCCAGCCCAATTGGCCTGATCAGAGCGGACCCCACCTGTGCATGAATTCGTGGAGTGGGCCTCTAATCTAATCTAATCTAATCTAATAAAAGACAAACATGCAAATTGACCGTACCCTCGCTACACCTTAAGCCACGCCCACAAAGCCAATCAGAACGACTATATGCAAATTAACCCAACCAAGATGGCGGCCGGCAGCCACCGAGCTAGAGCGAGCAGGAGGCTTGGTTGCACCAGTGATGGAGGAAGCCAAGCTTCCTGCCTGCCGCGGCCGGCTCTGAGCTCCACTCAAGGCAACAAAGTTTCAATTATAGAAGATAAATAAACCCCAGAATAAAAAGAAAAAAGAAGAAAAGGAGAGGCTGGGAGCTTCCGTCGCCGGGGGGCTTGGCCAGCCTGAAAACAGCCCTCAGTCCCTCACCCAGACTGGCCAGGCACCCCAGTGGGGACCCCCCTACCCTAAAGGGGGTGTGGCCAGCCTGAAAACAGCCATCAGCCCCTCACCCAGGCTGGCCAAACCTCCAT
>NW_005358092.1:1325587-1326876 GCF_000412655.1 Myotis brandtii
CCATGCACCAGGCCTCTATCCTATATAATAAAAGGGTAATATGCAAACTGACCCTAACAGCAGAAGGACTGGGAATGACTGGTCACTATGACACACACTGACCACAAGGGGCAGACGCTCAATGCAGGAACTGCCCCCTGGTGGTCAGTGTGCTCCCACAGGGGGAGCTCTGCTCAGCCACAAGCCAGGCTGACGGCTGCCAGTACAGCGGTGGTGGTGGGAGTCTCCCGCCTCCTCAGCAGCATTAAGGATGTCCGACTGCAGCTTAGGCCTGCTCTCCACTGGCAAGTGGACATCCCCCTAGGGCTCCCAGGCTGCCAGAGGGATGTCTGATTGCCATCTTAGGCCCAATCCCCCGGGGAGCGGGCCTAAGCCCAGCAGGTGGCATCCCCTGACTGGTCCCAGTCTGCGAGAGGGCACAGGCCGGGCTGAGGGACCCCCCTGCCCGAGTGCACAAATTTTTGTGCACCGGGCCTCTAGTATCTAATAAAATTGAAAATCTAAAAACTAACTCCCTTTAAATATTTTGTTGTTGTTTTTTTAAGAGAAGAAAGATAAAGGAACTAAGTGAACTAAACAAACTCTAGAATTCAAGTGGCTGGCACTTAAAATTTGAAAACAGCCCTAACCGGTTTGGCTCAGTGGATAGAGTGTCAGCCTTCGGACTGAAGGGTCCCAGGTTCGATTCTGGTTAAGGGCATGTACCTGGGTTGCGGGCACATGCCCAGTAGGGAGTGTGCAGGAGGCAGCTGAATCAATGTTACTCTCTCATCGATGTTTCTAACTCTATCCCTCTCCCTTCCTCTCTGTAAAAAAATCAATAAAATATATTTAAAAACAAATAAAATTTGAAAACAGAAGAGTAAGTAAATAACCAAACTAGTAGATGATGTAGAGATGGAAAGGACTAGAGTAGGCATCAGGTTAGGTTCTTGTCCTGGTTTCAGGGTTCCAGACATATATTAGATAGTATCTGTGTGTGCACATGACTTCCTTCTATACCAGGTTGAACCTTATCTTTGCATCTCACACAAGGCTTGCTACAGCATACAATAACAAAAAATAGGTAATTGGTAAGAGTGAACAGGAAGTTGGAAAATCTAGGACCCCTTGGCTTATTTTAAGACCTTCTGCTTTAAATTAATGATGTATATTTTTGTTTTTATTTGTATAGTTGTAACTCTTCTTATTTTGTTGTTTATTGCTATTGACTTTCACTTGGTCTACTGTTCCTCTTTAACTACCAGTTGATGGTCTTTAATTTTCTGATTTAGTCTTTTTTTTTTTTT
>NW_005358092.1:1328591-1346829 GCF_000412655.1 Myotis brandtii
GTGTAAAAAAATGCCTTAGATTTCTTGGCATTAATTTTGTATCCTGCTACATTGCCAAATTCATTTATTAAGTCTAATAATTTTTTCATGGAGTCTTTAGGGTTTTCTATGATTTAGTCTTACATTTTCACAATGGGTCCATGCTGGTGGTTTAGTTAAGGTCCTTCTATGATTTTTTTAAGGACTGAAAGGTTTCTGACTAATTTTCTATTAAAATTACTTCTCAAGTGTGCTCCTTTATTACTTTGGGTTATTTTTCTAGCATTGGACCATTACTAACTACTCTGTAATAATCTTAAGTGGCTGTATGTGGACTGCAATTAAACAGGTATTTGCTAGGTAGTTGTTATGTGCCAGGCACTGTACAGACACTAGGTATACAACAGTGAGCAGAATAGACATAGACCTCATAATGCATTCTGATAATTGTTGGATGGAGTATTATAGTTTCTTAAATTATAGTTATAAGAATAACTTTATAAGTTATAAAGATAGATTTGAACATAGCCAACTTTTTGTTTCTATTATGCATAGCCTTTACTGGGACATAGTTAATTTGCTGCAGACATAATTGTATTTCAAGCTTAAAATGAATTGTTTTAAGTTTATTTAGCTGTTTTGAACTCTATGTAGTTTAGTCACTATGATCAAGAATTGACTGTGGAATAGTACTATTTAATTAGTGATTCTTTCTGTGTTGTTCAGACAGCTATACAGTTGACCCTTGAACAAGGCAGGGGTTAGGGGTGCTGACCCCTGTGCAGTTGAAAATCTGTTTATAATTTTTGACTCCTCCAAAACTTAGCTATCCTCAGTATCCAAGGGGGATTGGTTCTAGGCACCTTCCCAATGCACCCCTAAAGATAAAAAATATGTGGATATAAAAATGGCATAAATTAGTTCATACAGTTGGCCCTCTGCATATGTGACCTCCCGACCATGGATTAAAAACAGTGCATGTGTTTATTGAAAAAAAAAAAAAAACCATGCCCGGCCGGTGTGGCTCAGTGGTTGAGCATTGACCTATGAACCAGGAGGTCACAGTTTGATTCCAGGTCAGAGCACATGCCCGGGTTGCAGGCTGCTTGATCCCTGTGGGCATGCAGGAGGTAGCCAATCAATGATTCTCTCACATCATTGATGTTTCTATCTCTCCCTCTCCGAAATCAATAAAAATATATTTTCTAAAAATCCATGTATAAGTGGATCCACACAGTTTAAACCCATGTTGTTCAAGAGTCAACTGTATTAATTAAAATAGTAGTAATTATATGCCAATATAGCCAATTATACAATACTAGAGGCCCAGTGCACGAATTCTTGCACAGGTGGGGTCCCTCGGGTGGCCTGCGGAGATCGGGCCCCAGATCGCGCCCCCAGCCTCGCAGCCCTGCAGCCCTGCCTGGCACCCTGCCTTGGCCTGGCACCATCATCCCGCCTGCAGAGCTATTGATTGGGGCCGGGCCCCCTGCCTAGCTCCCTCAGCACCTGGGAGCCGGGTGGCGGCCCCACCCCCTGCCGCCACCACTGGTTGCCATCTGCGGGTCCGATCAGTGGGGCAGTTGGGCCCCTGCTCGCACCCGCCTTGGCCTGGTGCTGCCTGCTCACCTGCTCCACCATCCCGCTGTGATCCCACTCTCATCGGGGCCCATCGGGGCCGGCAGTGCCTCCATTGCCACCCGCTGCCAGCGCCATGTTGCCGATGCCCGCCATGTTCCGCGCCGCCTCCTGGTGGTCAGTGCACGTCATAGCAAGCAGTCGAACTCCCAGTCTCCCAGTCGAACTCCCCATCGAACGACTGCCTGAGGGGACAATTTGCATATTAGGCTTTTATTATATAGGATCATCTATAATAATAAAAGCATAATATGCTAATTAGACCGGACAGCCAAAAGAGCTTCCAGACGTCATTCCATATGAAGCTGCCACGGCGGGGGCTGAAGCAGAGGCGGTTAGGGGCAATCAGGCAGGCAGGCGAGCAGTTAGAGGTGATCAGGCAGGCATGCAGAGTGGTTAGGGGTGATCCGGCAGGCAAGTGGTTAGGGCCATGGTCGGCAAACTGCAGCTCGCGAGCCACATGCGGCTCTTTGGCCCCTTGAGTGTGGCTCTTCCTAAGCCTTAGGAGTACCCTAATTAAGTTAATAACAATGTACCTACCTATATAGTTTAAGTTTAAAAAATTTGTCTCTCAAAAGAAATTTCAATCGTTGTACTGTTGATATTTGGCTCTGTTGACTAATGAGTTTGCCGACCACTGGGTTAGGGGGATCAGGCAGGCAAGCAGAGTGGTTGGGGGCAATCAGGCAGTTGGGTTATCAGTTAGGGGCAATCAGGCTATCAGTTAGGGGCAATCAGGCAGGCAGGTGAGCAGTTAGGGGCAATAGGGCAGGCAGGTGAGCAGTTAGGGGCGATCAGGCAGGCAGGCAGAGTGGTTAGGGGTGATCAGGCAGGCAGGTGAGCAGTTAGGAGCGATCAGGCAGGCAGGCAGAGGCGGTTAGGGGCTATCAGGCAGGCAGGCAAGCAGTTAGGGGCAATCAGGCAGGCAGGCAGAGTGGTTGGGAACAATCAGGCAGCCAGGTGAGCATTTAGGGGTGATCAGGCAGGCAGGCAGGCAGAGTGTTTAGGGGCAATCAGGCAGGTAGGCGAGCGGTTAGGAGCCAGCGGTCCTGGATTGTGGGAGGGTGCAGGCCGGGCTGAGGGACCCCTTGCCCCCCACCCCCGTGCATGAATTTCATGCATCGAGCCTCTAGTTTCACAATATTTACAATATCACAAATATGGTAGTTTATACAAAATTATCACTAATCTCGCTCTAATTGGTTTGGCTCATTGGAGTGTCGGCCTGTGGACTAAAGGGTCCTGGGTTCGATTCCTGTCAAGAGCACGTACCTCGGTTGCAGGCTCCTTCCTGGCCTGAACCCTGGTCGAGGCTCGTGCAGGAGGCAACCAATGGATGTATTTCTCTCACATCAATGTTTCTCTGTCTTTCCCTCTCTCTTCTACTCTCCCTAAAAATCAATATAGAAATAGCCTTGGGTGAGGATTAACAACAACAACAACAAAACAAAACAAAATATTATTACTAATCTCTTAAAATAACACCACCAATTGGGTACATTATTTCCATTTTCAAATGAGGAAATAGGTTTACAGAGTGGAAATAATCTGCCCAATTAGCTCAGGAGGTGTAGAGTGAAGTTTTAAACCAAGGTTTGTCTAACTTCAAAGACTATGTAGTGTCTTTTCCATTGCCTCTCTAGTTTTAATCTAATTGTAAAAATGTATTAATATCTTTTTTGAACTGTTATTTAATGTTTATTGCATATTAAGCTGGTTAATAAAAATTTGGTCATTTCTAATAGCAAGTAATCTGTAAAAGCATTTTTCTTCTATACTTTAAGGATTACTTAATACTTTTTTACATTAATACATTATTTGAAAAAAATATTCCATGATTAAACTGGTTTTGACAATTGTTCTATCATGTACAAACAGTGACTGCTGCCCAAATTTTATTTGGTTTGTTGTAATGTTTTTCTAGTGTCTCTTTAAAATGTAGAGAAAGTTATAGTTCAATACACACAGGCAATGGAGTCAAACTGACTGTTAAAAATTTTAAGTCATTTTCCCACTCCTTTATGCAAGATATAAAGAAGCTTTCCTAGCTTACAACTTTATTCTGTCAAGAGAAATCTAATAGATTTTTTTCAATCAAAAACTATTATTCTCTTATGATGAACAGAATGGTCAAGAGTGTGGCCTCCCATTAAGTATAAAAGTCATTTGTGATGGGTTTACTTCATGTTTAAGCAAAAAATGAAATTAAGGTGGTCATGAGCTCGGGTGTCAGATATATAGTTGTTTACATAGTTCTGTTAAAGCACATTTCAGTGTTCTGCACAGTATGGCAGGCTATATATAGGCTGCTCTGGCATCATCTCTTGAATAAACTTCCAAATCCTAGCTAGGATTTAAGGCACTATAACAGTCATTGCTGGATTACCTAAGGGTAATAACAAGCAAAATGTATTAATATTAATTCAGAAATAAATCCTAAGAATAATTATAAGAGCTTTATCTTCCTGGAATGTTTTCTTGACATAAGTAAATAATATTTTTGTGGTACTGTTTGTTGTATTGCTTATGGTCATTGTTTTTGTTTTGTTTTTGCTTACTAACCAGAGATTTATCAGATAAAGTGTTTTAGTAGAATACTAATTAAATGGATTTCTAGTTCTAAAATTCAGAAATATGTCATCCTGTTTTGGTCACATTTGGTTTAACTGTATGGCATCAGTAAAGATGTCAAGTCCAAATTTGAAATTCTAAAAGAGCATTTCCAATCTATACTTATGAGCATTGTAGCTACTGCCTATCACTTTGAGTGCTAATTTTGCCATAATGAGATAGTCTTGCCAAGAAACAGTGAGAAATATGCAGAGACAATTTACTCAGTCTTCTTTTCCTGCCAGGCTCCAGTTCTTTGGCTAGCATCATGTGTTGATGTTGAAATTTGTGCTGTTTGTGAATGGAACTTTACAGAATGAAATGGAAGAATGTTTTTCTAACCTCTATATGAAAGATTGCTTCCTAGAGTTTGTTAAAGAATGGAATGCCCCATGAAAATCTGACCCCATTAGGGCTCAAATTAAGTTATTCCAAAAGTAATGCCCAATTTGTCTTAGATTGCTATCTCTTTTTGTCATTAGAATATGAGATCATACATGTATGTACACAAATATATATTACCTGTTACAAAGAGTGAAGGAGATGTAAAACTAACAACGGATGAAGAATAAGGAGAACATTATATTGTTTTGTCTCGTACCTCGGTTGCAGGCTCCTTCCTGGCCTGAACCCTGGTCGAGGCTCGTGCAGGAGGCAACCAATGGATGTATTTCTCTCACATCAATGTTTCTCTGTCTTTCCCTCTCTCTTCTACTCTCCCTAAAAATCAATATAGAAATAGCCTTGGGTGAGGATTAACAACAACAACAACAAAACAAAACAAAATATTATTACTAATCTCTTAAAATAACACCACCAATTGGGTACATTATTTCCATTTTCAAATGAGGAAATAGGTTTACAGAGTGGAAATAATCTGCCCAATTAGCTCAGGAGGTGTAGAGTGAAGTTTTAAACCAAGGTTTGTCTAACTTCAAAGACTATGTAGTGTCTTTTCCATTGCCTCTCTAGTTTTAATCTAATTGTAAAAATGTATTAATATCTTTTTTGAACTGTTATTTAATGTTTATTGCATATTAAGCTGGTTAATAAAAATTTGGTCATTTCTAATAGCAAGTAATCTGTAAAAGCATTTTTCTTCTATACTTTAAGGATTACTTAATACTTTTTTACATTAATACATTATTTGAAAAAAATATTCCATGATTAAACTGGTTTTGACAATTGTTCTATCATGTACAAACAGTGACTGCTGCCCAAATTTTATTTGGTTTGTTGTAATGTTTTTCTAGTGTCTCTTTAAAATGTAGAGAAAGTTATAGTTCAATACACACAGGCAATGGAGTCAAACTGACTGTTAAAAATTTTAAGTCATTTTCCCACTCCTTTATGCAAGATATAAAGAAGCTTTCCTAGCTTACAACTTTATTCTGTCAAGAGAAATCTAATAGATTTTTTTCAATCAAAAACTATTATTCTCTTATGATGAACAGAATGGTCAAGAGTGTGGCCTCCCATTAAGTATAAAAGTCATTTGTGATGGGTTTACTTCATGTTTAAGCAAAAAATGAAATTAAGGTGGTCATGAGCTCGGGTGTCAGATATATAGTTGTTTACATAGTTCTGTTAAAGCACATTTCAGTGTTCTGCACAGTATGGCAGGCTATATATAGGCTGCTCTGGCATCATCTCTTGAATAAACTTCCAAATCCTAGCTAGGATTTAAGGCACTATAACAGTCATTGCTGGATTACCTAAGGGTAATAACAAGCAAAATGTATTAATATTAATTCAGAAATAAATCCTAAGAATAATTATAAGAGCTTTATCTTCCTGGAATGTTTTCTTGACATAAGTAAATAATATTTTTGTGGTACTGTTTGTTGTATTGCTTATGGTCATTGTTTTTGTTTTGTTTTTGCTTACTAACCAGAGATTTATCAGATAAAGTGTTTTAGTAGAATACTAATTAAATGGATTTCTAGTTCTAAAATTCAGAAATATGTCATCCTGTTTTGGTCACATTTGGTTTAACTGTATGGCATCAGTAAAGATGTCAAGTCCAAATTTGAAATTCTAAAAGAGCATTTCCAATCTATACTTATGAGCATTGTAGCTACTGCCTATCACTTTGAGTGCTAATTTTGCCATAATGAGATAGTCTTGCCAAGAAACAGTGAGAAATATGCAGAGACAATTTACTCAGTCTTCTTTTCCTGCCAGGCTCCAGTTCTTTGGCTAGCATCATGTGTTGATGTTGAAATTTGTGCTGTTTGTGAATGGAACTTTACAGAATGAAATGGAAGAATGTTTTTCTAACCTCTATATGAAAGATTGCTTCCTAGAGTTTGTTAAAGAATGGAATGCCCCATGAAAATCTGACCCCATTAGGGCTCAAATTAAGTTATTCCAAAAGTAATGCCCAATTTGTCTTAGATTGCTATCTCTTTTTGTCATTAGAATATGAGATCATACATGTATGTACACAAATATATATTACCTGTTACAAAGAGTGAAGGAGATGTAAAACTAACAACGGATGAAGAATAAGGAGAACATTATATTGTTTTGTCTTTGAAATATGAGCCAATAGATTTTGAGGAACACCTGAATGTTTTCCCCACAAAATAGTAACTGTGTTTTAAAATAAAATAGTGTCATTTTGACTCTTTCTAATATTATCCCAATGTACAGGTGAGAAAATAAACTAGCAGAGATTAAATGAAATAACTTCTCTTGACTCAACAGCTAGCTCTACTAAAGAAAAGGTGGAGCTGGGAACTTAAGTCCTGGTCTGTATGCTACCAGTCATGTTCTCTAAGCATTACACTCTCTTGCCTCAGAGAGTAATTATCTAATCAAGAGATTTGAGTAGTGAGGTAGGTCAGTGTGAGTAAGATGGGAAAGGAGAGGATGGATGAGAGCAGCTTGGATGGTGGGATTTTTTTCTAGTAGGTAGCTGATTATGAATGTCTAGAGTTAGGGAAAAGGTCTGGCCCAGATAAATAGATTTGGGAGGTGTCAAGTGTTTAGGTAATCAATGAAATTTCCTATTGTGGATGAGTGTGAGGGCTAGAGCCCTGGGAATTCTTGAAAGGGGGTAAGCACTGGAAGAAGAGCCAGACAAAGAGTATTTGGGATACAATGGGAAGTGGTGAATCACAGGTGGGAAGAGAACAGGGAACAGTCTTACCTATCTAATTTCCTTTTTTGCTTCTTCTTCCTCTGCTCTCCCCTTATTTGCCCAACCCTCCTCTTCTGCTGCCTCCTCTGCTCCTTCCTTTTCCCTGGGGGCAGGCACTGTTCTAGGTACTGGGGAAATGGTGGTGAATAAATCAGACAAAAATCTCTGCCCTTATAAAACTTATTTTCTATTTGGGGAAGATATAACAATAAACAAAATTAATAAGTCAGATATACATATAACATGGTAGATGGTGGTAAATGCTGCGGAGAGTGCCAGGGTAGGGTGGGGGAGGACAGGAGTAAATATAGTAGTTAGAGACATCCTTACAGAGATTGTGATGCTTGAATACAGACCTGAAAGTGGTGAGGGAGTGAGCCATCTTGACATGGGTGGAAGAGGTAACAGGAAGAGTCCCAACAGAGGGAAGGAACAGCAAGAGCAAAAACCCTATGCTGGGCATTCCTGATTGGTAAGAACTAGCAAGAAGACCAACGTAAGTGAGTGAAGGAGAGAGCATAGTAGAAGATTAAAAGTTGGGGAAAGGGACAAGTTACTATAGAGTCTTGAAAGCTGATGCAAAATCTTTGTGATTACTGTGTGAGACAGGAAGCCATTCACTGAATTCCAGCTGTGTCTAGCAGAGCAGGAAAGCAAAGCAAGATAGATCAGTAAAATGCCCCTGGATTTATGATCTGTTGTAGTAACGGGGGCACAAGAACAAAATAGATAAAAAGCTCTGCTTTTTTGATTCCTACCTTCCACTTCAGGAAAACAACTTGATGTGTTGTTTTTTTTTTTGATAGCTAATTATTGGTAAGATGTCAGTGCTGTGAGTGTGTAATGATTCTAAGAGTCTCAAATGGGTGACTGGCTAGAGAAACCTTACCAGCGTACTTTCTGCTTCTTTAGCCATTGTCATGCAGTTGTTTGTTGGTCACAGAATTTTGAAGAAGGCCATTAGTCCCTTGTCCTAGAAATTACTTTCCCTCTTGTTGGTAGATAAGTGTCTGAATTTTCCGAATGTGATTCTGTGTATGTGTGATTTCCTCTGTTTTTCATTTTCTCCTTTGTAATTAGCTAAAATTTGAACTTCCTATATAGACCATTAGGGTACCTTTTAGTGCAGGCCCCTACTTGGCAACAATTCAACTAAATGGGCCTTAAAGTAATGTGTTGGCATTTCCTGTACTCACCATAATAACCATGCCCTCCAAGAGTTGTAGATGCTTCCTAAATATCTCACTTAGAGATATTTCCAAGAAAACACTGGGAAAAATCTGTAGTGACATCTGTAAAGTACTTTCAGTTCCTCAGTGAAAAGGGGGAAATATGAAGCAGCAGTTATATGTTCAGAAATTGGCTAAGTCTTTAGTTTAAAATTTGTATGCTAACGATCTTAGCAAAGAAAATGATCCTATTTTATTTTAAAAAAAGTATTTTAGGATTTGCAGGAAAGAACCAAATAATTAGTATATTTTCTCAGAAATAATATTTTTTTCTCTAGAACTTTAGTTTAAGTATTAACTAAATGTTTAGTGATAATTTCAGATTAATTTTATTATGTCACATCGATATAGAGATTGCCATATTGAAATAGTCATATAATGATTTTCTATATGTTTTCTTGATTTGAATATAATTTTGCATTTACTAAGGTAATGAACAATCCACAAGGTGTTAAGGTCAGGATGGACTCTTTTTTCCTACAAAAAACAAGTATTTTAATTTAAATTTATTTGAACAGGTGCTGTTATAAGTAAAAACCTTTCTCTGAAATTAAATTTCTTGGGGAAGCACTAATAGCCTTTTAGATGGTAGTTTTTGATTATTTCAGAAATCATAATTTCAAAATGGGGAGCCTTTTTTTCTTCAATTTTAGTAAGGGAAAAGAAAACACAGGGTGGGTCAAAAGTAGGTTTACAGTTGTTTGTATGGAAAATGGCACAATAATTAATAAATAATAATAAAAGGATAAACTCTGCTTCATGTACTCACAACACTCTGTATATGTGGGGAAAAAGTATAGAATTAATGCAATAATGGTTAGCTATCTGGTTTTGAAGCCCTGCACAATTTAAGGAACTATCTACAACCTACTGCGATAGCTGTGGATTAAAATTTTTAACTTGGTAATGGTTCTTTAACTTTGTTACCTATATTACGAATAGATAGAAATAAATAATATTTTTTCAAAACAGTAGTCTCCTGCACATCCCTAGCCAACTCTAATCCCACTCTTCAGTGGCAACCTTGTGCATGTGTGTCTACTATTAATAAAGATGTACTATGTACCTCACTGCTTCAGCTACCAAAGGATGCAGAAGCAGAATATGACATAATCTATACCAGGGAATTCAGAGCCATAAATAAATATAAAGCTAAGACATTAAGTAATTAATATTCTGAGAAGGATTCCTGTTAGGAGACAGGGCATCAGTGAGCTTTGAAGAATGCTTTGTATTTAGTTAAGCAGAAGAGACTATTGTAGGAAGGGAGAACAGTATGAGTAAAAGCACTGAGTTGAACACAAAACAATGTCCTGGGTGAAGTGGTGAGGAAAATAACTTGGAGTTTGCAACCATTTAACTGTTTCCTGATTTATTTTTTCTGGGGTAATTTACTTCCATAACTCTACAAAGTAACCTTATTATATTTATTACTTTACCTGACAACTTTAAGTAAAATATATTGACTCTTGGCTATAAAAAAAGGTTTTTGCTTATTTATAACACACCCTTCCTTTCTGTTTTCCATAATATCTGTGTTAATACTTTTTTACAGGGTTCTTCTCTCTTGGTTATATTTATACCTGTAAATAGTACCTATGTTATTTGTGGCTTATATATTTCCCAGGATATATGAAATTTAACGTTCAATATTTAGTAAACTCATGTTTTTTAACAGAAGGAATAAAAATTTGAAAATGGTACATTTAAATCCTGGGATGACAGAAAAAGAATTTATACTACTTTTGAAATGAGAAGTAACATTTTTTTCTTTTTTAGGTTGAGCAAGTGAAATTACTTGACCGATTCAGTACCAACAACAAGTCATTAACAGGAACACTATATCTTACGGCCACACATCTATTATTTATAGACTCTCAGCAGAAAGAAACCTGGGTAAGCAGGACCTCTATTACCATAATTATAATAATGGTCTTAGTCTATTTCTGTGTTTTATTTTGAATGTGTACAAAATTTTAATCAGTAGTTACCAATCTCAACCAAAAATTTTTCAGTCACCTAATCACTTCTACCCTCCCTCTTAATAAAACTGATATAATATGGAATGTGGAATTTTTTTATAGAATACCAGAAACTCTTATTATCTACATAAATAATTATAAAAGACCTACCTGTTCCTTTTAATTAAAAATCTAAATAATATAGGTACATGTTAATAGATCAAATGTCATATTCCACAGTATATTTATAACAAATTGCAATTAGGGTTTTTTATTTATTTATTGCTAGCACAAACAATAAGGTAATGTATACACTGTGCCAGAGTTTCTCTGGAATATTTGCCTAAGAGTAAAATTACTTAGATAAGTGGATATTCAACCTTACTAAGTATGTCAGCTTTCCAAAATGGTTGTTTCATCATATTCTCAGTAGAGTGTGATACATTGTTCACTATCCTCAGCAACATTGATGTTGTCAAATTTAAAATTTTTGCCTATCTGGTGGATGTGCAATTGTGATTTTAATTTGTTGATTTCAAGGAAGTTACCCTTTCAGATATTTTGGCTTTAGATTTCCTTTTATTTTTTCTGTTGGATTGTTTGTCCTGTTATTTATTTTGCAAAAGTTCCAGTTTTTAATGTTTTGTCAGTATATGTGTTGTAGATAACTTCTCCCGGTGTATGGCTTGTCTTGTGTGTATCTGTATGACTTTTAAACTTTAAAATTTTAGTGTAATAAATTTTCATTTTTTCTTTTATGGTTTATGCTGTTTTGTGACAAGGAATCCTTCCCTATGTTAAGGTCATATAGATTCTCCTATATTTTCTAAAAGCTTATGTTTTATATTCTCAGTATAATTTTTTAATATATCTGAAAAATATTTTGGTGGATGATATGACATAGGGATTAATTTTTATTTTATTTATGCATAACTGGCACCATTTATTGATTGTTTTATTCCATTAAGGTGTAGTATCAACTCTGTCATAAATAAAGAGAGGACCTGCTTTTGAGCTCTCTATTCTGTTCTTTTGGTATATTGATTACACTGT
This sequence comes from Myotis brandtii, assembly GCF_000412655.1. Lineage (NCBI taxonomy): Eukaryota > Metazoa > Chordata > Mammalia > Chiroptera > Vespertilionidae > Myotis > Myotis brandtii. The sequence goes on from NW_005358092.1 coordinate 1,340,207, forward strand.
ACCAAGAACACACTGTTTTATTGACTGTAGCTTTTAATAAGTCTTGATATCTCTCTTTGATTATACTCTTTTGATTTCCCTAGGAAGGCTATCCAATTGATAAATGATTGCAATAAGTAAGTTGAGATACTTACCTGAGATGCTGATCTTGGAGAAGTTGTATTCCCTAGAGCAGCCGTGGGCAAACTACGGCCCGCGGGCCGGATCCGGCCCGTTTGAAATGAATAAAACTAAAAAAAAAAAAAGACCGTACCCTTTTATGTAATGATGTTTACTTTGAATTTATATTAGTTCACACAAACACTCCATCCATGCTTTTGTTCCGGCCCTCTGGTCCAGTTTAAGAACCCATTGTGGCCCTCGAGTCAAAAAGTTTGCCCACCCCTGCCTTAGAGGCTCTGGATTTCTTGCCTATCCAGTGTTTGCCCAGGAGTTTCCTCTAGCAGGGCCTTATAAAATTATTAGTCATATTCTCATCCATTCTGCCTACCCTTTATTTGTCCGCTTACCTTAATATATTCTCTGTATGTTATTCATCTCCTAGAGTACAAATGGAAGTTTCTCATAGAGCTATTCTTTCAAATGTTGGGAATGTAGTTTTGGGGGCAGCTAAAAGATAGGCCCGTTGTTCCCTTCTCTCCTTTTGTTGTCTTTGAATGCTTTCTTATCAGTATATTTCCATAATCTCTCCTGAATGAAGTCTATTTTGTATACTAGGTCCATAGAAATGAACAGATCTAGGAGGAACCTTACTTTAAATTTTTATTTTGTTTTCATTTTACAGATGATTAGTTTTTCAAGATCACATAACTAGTTAGTGGCAGAGCCAGGTCCCATCATCATTCTTTTCCTGCAAATAATTTTGGGTCTTAATTGGAATTATAATCTATATATATAAAAGCCTAAGTGACCGTTAAGACTGAACGACCAGAACAACTGGTTGACCAGTCGCTATGACGCGCACTGACCACCAGGAGGCAGACGCTAAGCGCAGGTCAGTGCGCCACAAGTATGAGCTACATATGTGTAATATGTGTCATCTCTGATATGTAAATTTTTAATTACCATAGGACTTCTGCTCTCATTGGTCTTCTTTTTCAAGCTTTTCTTTTTTCCCCATTTATTTATTTGTTCCCCTTTTTTTAAAAAAAGTCTTTATTGTTGAGAGTATTATAGATGTCTCCTTTTTTTCTCCCCACTGCCACTCTTCACCCAGTTTCCACCCCACCCCAGACCTTTACCACCCTTTTGTCTGTGTCCATAGGTGATGCATATATACATATAAGTTCTTTGGTTAATCTCTTTCTGCCCCCTCTCCCTTCTTCCCTCTGAGATTCATCAGTCTGTTCCATGTTTCCATGCATTTGATTCTATTTTATTCATCAGTTTATTTTGTTCATTAGATTCCTTGTTTATTTTGATTTTTAGATTCAATTATTGATATATATTTATTGCCATTTTATTTTTTTATTTTTCTTTCTTTTTATTTTTCTTTTTCTTCTTCTTCCTCTTAAAGAATACTCTTCAACATTTTATGTAATACTGGTTTGGTGATGAACTCCTTTAGCTTTTTCTTGTCTGTGAAGCTCTTTATCTGACCTTCGATTCTAAATGATAGCTTTGCTGCATAGAATAATCTTGGTTGTAGGTCCTTGCTATTCATCTCTTTGAATATATCTTGCCTTTCCCTTCTGGACTGCAAAGTTTCTGTTGAGAAATCAGCTGACAGTCGTATGGGCACTCCTTGTAGGTAACTAACTGCTTTTCTCTTGCTGCTTTTAAGATTCTCTCTTTGTCTTTAACCTATGTCATTTTAATTATGATGTGTCTTGATGTGGGCCTCTTTGGATTCCTCTTGTTTGGGACTCCCTGCTTTTCCTGGACTTGTAAGTATATTTTTTTATCCAGGTAGGGGAAGTTTTCTGGCATTATTTCTTCAAATAGGTTTTCAATATCTTGCTCTGTCTTTTCTCCTTCTGGCACTCCCATAATCCGAATGTTGGTATGCTTGAAGTTTCCCAGAGGCTCTATACACTCTCTTCATATTTTTTTGTATTAATTTTCTTTTTGCTCTTCTGATTGGGTATTTTTTGCTTACTTATATTCCAAATCGCTGATTTTGATGCTCAGCATCCTCTACTCTGCTGTTGAATCCCTGTAAATTATTCTTTATTTCAGTTAGTGTATGCTTACTTTCTGATTGGTCTTTTTTCAGGTCTTTGAGAGTCTCACTAAGAGCCTTGAAATTCTCACTAAGTTCCTTGAAGATCTTATTAAGATCCTTGAGCATCCTTTTAACCATTGTTTTGAACTCTGTATCTAGTATTTTGTTTACTTCCATTTCATTTTGTTCTTTTTCTGGAGATTTCCTCTATTCTTTCATTTGTGACATGTTTCTTTATCTCAGCATTTTGACTGCATCCCTGTGTTTTTTTTCTATGTATTAGGTAGAGCTGCTGTGTCTCCTGGAATTGGTAGAGTGGCCTTGTGTAGTAGTAGGTGTCCTGTAGGGCCCAGTGGCCCAGTCTCCCCAGTCCCCTGAGCTGGGCACTCTCGGTGTGCTCCTGTGTGCACAGTCTTGTTGTAGTTGAGCCTTAAGTGCTATTGGTGTCACTGGGAGGAAGTGACCTCCAGGCCAATTGGCTGTGAGGACCAGCTGCAACTACAGTGGGAGAGCTGCTGTGCAGGAGACCCCCCTGTGGATCAGGACTTGCTTTAGTGGGGCTCTGGTGCTCACTGAGTCTGCCCCTTGAGTGTGTCACTCGTGGATGTGTAGAGTTGTAATCTGGTATGGTCTGAAGCTGTCCACCATGTGTACTGCCTTTGGGGTCTCCTGGGAGATGCAAAGTCAGCCACTGCCTGGGGACACCTGGCAGGAGCTACAGAGAGATCTTCAGGTGGCTGCTACTTGTGTTGCGCTTAGAAGTGTCCAGGTGAGACCTAGCTGCTGGTGCCAGGTCTTGGGCCTCTTATTGATAGTTATGGGGCATGCTGATGCCAGCTGCTGCTTGTTTGAGAGATTTTAGGCAAGTCTGAAGCCTGAGCCTGGACAGGCTATTCATATGGAAAAGCTGCTGCAAACAGCTTGGTTGGGACTGCAAATTAGATGGGCTGGGGTCTCAGGGAATCACCAGGGCTATCGAACAGTGTGAGTCAGGTTGATGGAGACTCAGATATGGCTGCCAGTCAGCTCTGCGATGGAGGAGGTCTCAGCATAGGAATAATGAATCCTTTGAGCAACTCTATGGGAGAAAACTGCCCCTGAGTTCCTACTCTGATGCCAAGTAATCCAGTTCCTCTGCATATGGCCCTGGATCTCTCCAAACCGCTACCCCAGCATTGGAGCTCAGAGGGAACTAGTCTGAGTAAGTCTATATGCCAGCCAGACCTGGGTCTCCAGCAGCCTCCCTGTCACTCAGCCACAATCCCTGCTGGTTTTATAGCCCAAAGTTATGGGGACTTCTCTTCCTGGCACTGGAAGCCTGGGCTGAGGTGTCTGGTATGGCTGGAACTCTTTACTCCTCATGGAAGGCCTCCACAGCTGAGATATCCATCCCTATTTTAAAAAAAAACGCCACACATGGGTGTCGGGCCCGCTTGTTCTGGGCTCCACCCTCCTATCAGTCTTTTTATGCTTTCTTCTTTACTTCTTTAGTTGTAGGACTTCCATTCAGGATGATTTCTGAATGATGGTTATTTTGTATTTTAGTTGTAATTTTGATGTGGTTGTGGGAGGTAGTAAGTACCATGTTTACGCTACAATCTTGGTTCTCCTTGAAACTTTCCTTTTTTCTTCTTCTTCGAGCTTTTCTTGATTATTTTATGCATTTATTCTTGCATGTGACCTTTAGACTTAATATCTAAAATTTTAAAAACTAATAATAGCAGCATATAAAATTATAATTATATAATACACATGTATAATATACATTATAATTATATAATACATATCTATATCTCACCTTACCTTTCCCCCCACACACATACTACCTAAAAAAGCAGGTTGGAATTTATGTTAAATTTTTAGACTAATTTGGGATGATTTGATTTCTTGCCAGGATTGAGTTTTTCATCCAAAAACCTGCTACAATTTTAAGATCTTTTATTTTCCATAAAAGTTTTTTATAAACATTTTAAATTAGTAGGAATGCTATTGAGCAAAGGAAAATCTTTTTTAGTAGCACAGAATATGATAGGTAATAGGTAGGTATGATAATTATGTTTCAAATACCATCAAGTCCTGACTTTCTAATAGGACTTTCTATTCATTCATTCATTCATTCATTCAGTGAGTATTTGTGATGGAGAAGGTATCAACAATGACGCCTATAGTTCTGGCTCAGTCAAATTTAAATATGAATGTGTAATATATATCACTTGAAATGTTTTTTTGTTTGAAGAGGGTCATTATAATGTTCCAAGTACTGTGTTAGGTGCTAAAAATATAATGGTGCTCAACTTAGGTATAGTTTTGCTTCTTAGGTGAAGTTTCTAAAATCTAAGTAGAGAAATAAACATATACTACGTAACAAATTACAAATGTACTAAGTGCTATGAAAGGAAGGATTTAGGTTGATATTTGATAAGAAAATGGAGGGAAGGGCCATGGTGATTATGAGGCTATATGTACTTCTCGGTGATGAGGTTTTGTTTTGTTTTTGACCAGAATTGAACCCCAGACTCTTCAGTCCACTGCCCATGCTCTAACTCCTGAGCCAAACTGGCTAGGGCTCGGTGATGAGTTTTAAGTGGACACCAGAAATAATACTAGAAATCTAGGTGAAGAGGTAGAGAGCTACAATATCCCAGTTAGTAGGAGCAACTCAAGACTGTATATAGAGGATCTTGGTTCCTTTGAGGAGCCAAAGAAGGCTCTTGTCATTAGAACTTAACGATGTTGGGGAAGGAACTTGAAATGAGGCTAGAGCAGTGGGAAAATCTATAGTCATACCACCGTGAATGTGCCCGCTCTTATATGATCTCAGAAGCTAAGCAGGGTGGGAGAAGTGGGAAATAACAACTAGATAGCTTTGCCTTTTTTTTTTTTTTTTGATTGGGTTATTAATGGTTACTTGTCTGCTTTGTAGAAAATGGATTGGGGGATTCAAGAGTAGGATATGAAGAGAGCATTTAGGATGATAGTTATAGTAATTTAGGTGAGAAATAATGTAAACATTGCAATTAGGGGGTGATAGTGGAGATAGAGAGAAGTAGACAGGTTATAAAGATATTTAGGGGATGCAATTCTTGGGATTTAATGATGTGTGAATATGTGGAGTGATCAGGGTACATTTCTGGCTTGGGCATTGTCATTTAAAATTTTTAAGTTTGGGTTTGTAGTGTATAACATTTGAGACTTTATTTGGAGAGGACATTTCTAACATTTTTGCACTGTGGAAGAGAATAAGATACTTAGTACTTTTTATAATGATGATAAATATTTTTTCATGCTGTAGATATTGCATCATCATATTGGCTCAGTGGAGAAATTGGCTTTGACGACTTCTGGATGCCCACTTGTGATTCAGTGCAAGAACTTCAGGATTGTGCATTTCATTGTTCCCAGAGAAAGAGATTGCCATGATATTTACAACTCTTTGCTACAACTGTCAAAACAAGGTACTGTTCTTAGAGACCAAAGCTTGCTCAATTTTGAGATGGTTTATCTAAGGTACTTTACCTAGTATCTCATTATTGCCATTTTATAGTTTAAGTTACTCTTTTTTTTAAAACAAAATATGTTTTTATTGATTTTTTTAGAGGAAGGGAGAGGGATAGAGAAGTAGAAACATCAATGAGAGAGACACATCATCAGTCCACTGCCTCCTACATGCCCCCTACTGGGGATCGAGCCTGCAACCCGGGCATGTTTCATGACCAGGAATCGAACCGTGACCTCCTGGTTCATAGATCGATGCTCAATCACTGAGCCACACCGGCTGGGCTTACGAAGTGTACTGGTTAATAATGTAGATTTTTTTCAATAGATGGAGTTACACATATGTTGATATATATGCGATTTGATATATATGCTATTTTGTTGTATTGACAGCAAGCTTCAAAACTTCATATGTCAAATTTTCTGAAGGTGTTAACATCGTAGATATTTTTACGCTTAGAAATGTCAAATTTCATACCAAAAAATAAGAGCATTTGTGGGAAGTTTTACTTCATTACTTTATTTTGAAGAAAAGTGCTACTGAAAGTTATCGTATACTTCATGAAGCTTATGGTGAACATGCTTCATCTCAAGATACTTGTGAATGCTGGTTTAAATGCTTTAAAAGTGATGATTTCGATGTTAAAGGCAAAGAACGTCCTGGTCAACCGAAAGTGTTTGAAGAACAACAATTACAAGCATTAAGCAATGGGAACGATTTTAAAGGAAGGAAAATTGGGTGCCACATCAACTAAAAGAAAGACAATTGGAAAACTGAAAAGTCATCAGTAAAATGTTGCTTCAATGACACGAAAAAAAAGTCTTTTTTGCATCGAATTGTGACTGGCGATGAAAAGTGGATTTATTTTGATAATTCCCAAACGGACAAAATCATGGGTTGATCCAGGTCAACATCAACATCGACTGCAAGGCCAAATCGCTTCGGAAAGAAGACAATGCTCTG
>NW_005358092.1:1347169-1347812 GCF_000412655.1 Myotis brandtii
AAAAGTTCTATTGGGACAGTATCCACAAATTACCTGAAAGATGGGGGAAATGTGTAGATAGCGATGGACATTATTTTGAATAAAGCACTTTTGATGTTTCTCTTGAAATTATCATGTTTTCCTTGATCACAAAATCCACATTATTAACCAGTACACATGGTAAGTTGCTTTTGAGTTGAATTCTTGTGCACTGTATTCTAAAAAATTTGACCTAAAAGTAATTAGAAACTTCTGATCTGAGTTGTAATAATGGTTTCCAAAGAAGGGGTAATAGTAAGAACAAAATGAAGCATTTGTAGTACAGACTTAAAAAACTATCTACACTAATAAAAGAGAAACATGGTAATTAGCGTACGACCGCTACCCTTTTCATTGGCTAATCAGTGAGTATATGCAAATTAACTATCAGCCAAGATGGCGGCCGGCAGCCAGGCACTGAAGCGAGCACGAGGCTTGCTTGCTGCAGACTCCAACGTTCGCTGCAACTCTAAGCAACTATGTACTATGTTGCAAATAAGAAGCTAAACAAAACCCCACCAGAAACCGTTCATTCAGCCGGGCTTCAGCCAGACCGCAACATTGTATCGATGTTTTCAGCAGTGAGGCTTCAGAGCTAAAGCTGGCCCCCCATAAAAAAAAAAAA
>NW_005358092.1:1349262-1361901 GCF_000412655.1 Myotis brandtii
CCCCCCCCCCCCCCCCCCCCCCCAGTGCACAAATTTTTGTGCACTGGGCCTCTAGTCTATATATATAAAAGCCTAAGCGATCATCCTATCGGTAGCTATGACATGCAATGACCACCAGGGTGCAGACACTCCGACCAGTAGCTATGACACACACTGATCACCAGGGGGCAGATGCTCAATGTGGGAGCTGCCAAGCTGCAGTGACTTGACAGCTGCGGTTCTCGGGTAACACACCCGGGACCAGAGAGGGTTGAGCCCGATTCCAGGGTGCGTCACCCAAGATCTGCCCTCTCGCAATCCAGGACCCTTTGGGGGTGTCAGAGAGCCGGTTTCAGCCCGATCCTTACAGGCCAAGCCAAGGGACCCCACCAGTGCACGAAACTGTGCATGGGGCCTCTAGTCTATATATATAAAAGCCTAAGTGACCGAATGACTGGTTGACGGGTTGATATGACGCGCACTGACCACCAGGGAGCAGATGCTCAATGCAGGAGCTGCCCCCTGGTGGTCAGTGCGCTCCCACAGCCAACTTCCCGCAGCTGGCCAACCTCCCGCGGTCCCTCCCCCTGGCCGGCCAACCTCCTGCGGCCCGATCTCCGGGCAGGCCGAGGGACCCCACCTGTGCATGAATTTGTGCACTGGGCCTCTAGTACAGAATAACATTGAATGTAAACTGTAATTGATCGGCCCCAAGCCAGCCAGGCTGAGGGACCCCACTTGTGCACAAATTTGTGCACCAGACCTCTAGTAGATTTATATTGTTTTAGAAGTCTGTTGATAGCCAATAGCATAGCCTTTGTGTTTTTGTTCGTTTGTTTTTTAAAGAATCCCATAGCCAAGGGGAGTGTCTTGGAAATTGATCACTAAAGGAAAAGTTAAGGAAGGTCAGGCTCTTCTGATAGCATGGGACTAATATATCTAATTGACTAGAGTGGTATATAGGGAGATGAGCAGAAAGAAAAGAGAGGGTAAATCCTACTTTAGTAGAGATAAGGAGTGAGAGGGATATAGGCCCTAAAGAGGAATCTTACCACTACTATGTGTTAGGGATCTGGAGGCTTCCTTTTCCCAACATAACTTGAATTACATAGATATCTCCAGGGAGACAAAGCACATTAATTTCCGGATGTTACTTTGTTTGACACTTGGTTTGCAGTGGTCTAAGAGCAGATTTTTGTTCACTCTTTTATCCTAACACATAAAGCCTGTAACATTTATCCCATTTTCCAAGTCAAAGTTTACAACTTCAGGGGCTTATGATTGTTTAGAAGTAAGTGTTCTCTGGATCTCTGTGCAACCTTTGCCATTTTTGGTCAAACTGTACTATAGGAATATATAGACAATTTCATGTTCTATGTGGCACCTCTAATTTTTCATTATAGCATTAGTCTTTATATCTCATTTGGGAATAGTGGTGGGTAGGAATTTATGTGTGTCTTTAAAATTTTACTTTTAAGAAAAGGAAACATTGCAGTAGAGTAATGTATAAGTCTAACTGTATTATTTACTAGCTTTTACTGATGATATAAATTGCGTTGCGTGAAGGGCGTGGGGGCGGCCCCCTTTCCGGCCGCACCCCAGCGCCAGGTTCCCCACGAATGTGCGTTGCGTGAAGGGTGATGATATAAATTGAATCTCAGATTGATTTAGTGATGCCTTTAGGTATAATCATTTGCATCAAAGAACTGAGAAAATTTAAGTTCAAATATTTTCTGGTATTAGCCATCTCTTTGAAGAGTTTAAAGAAAAATGGAGGGCTAAAACTGAAAATTACTTTTATTTGTCACTTATTAAGTCCTCTAAGTTGCATTTTAACATTTATGCATTTTGTATTCTATAGCAAAATACGAAGATCTCTATGCGTTCTCTTATAACCCCAAACAAAATGATTCTGAACGACTGCGAGGTTGGCAGCTTATTGACCTTGCTGAGGAATATAAGAGAATGGGCGTGCCAAATTCAAACTGGCAGTTGTCTGATGCTAACCGAGAATACAAGGTAACTTAGCAACCTTCTGGGGAAATTCAGAAAATGTTAGTACCAGAGAGTCAGAAAGTGTAATAGCAAGTTGTCTCTGTATTGCTGTGTGCTGTTCTTGCATTAGTAAGTTTTAAAGTTTTATAAAGATGGTTTTTAACCTCATGGTTATGTTTTGATTTTTACAGATTTGTGAAACTTATCCTAGAGAACTTTATGTTCCCCGAATAGCAAGCAAACCAATAATTGTCGGTAGTTCTAAGTTCCGGAGCAAGGGAAGATTTCCAGTTCTTTCCTACTATCATCAAAATAAGGAGGTAGGCAACTTTCCTTTTGATTTTACCAATGTAGTATAACCCCTTTCAGGTTTTAGTATCCAAAACAATGCTCACTTTTATATTAAGATGTCATTATTATAATATTGCTGATAGAGAAGTGCTGGCTTTTCACTTAATGACATTTTTTATATTTTAAAACAAAATTACCCTGAAATACAGAAACGTTCGTACTTGTCACCTATCTTTCACCTCCACCACCTCTATTCTTTCCTTCCTTTTAGTAGCGATTTGAAAATAATGGGATTAGGTAGATTCTCTTCCTTGCAAGTGGTTATCTTTTGATCCTGCTTGTATTGGGGGAAACCAAATAGTTTTGACAAACCAACTATTGAGAAAAGGGAGAGAATCAAGGATATTTCAGGCTCCCATTTAATAGTAAGCTCTTCAAATTGGAAGGATTTTGCAATATGAAGAGACAGAGGAGGCATCTTTATACTGAGATAGGGATTGACAATATAGTAAAACCTTTGTATCTTGTAACAGTAGGCCAGGAGGTACTGTATGTTGAATGCTTTATATGCATGAAATCCTCCTAGTAACTTGATAAAATAGGCTCTGCAAATTACCTATAACTTTCAAATGGGGGAACTGGTTCAGAAAGGATAAATCACTTTTCCTATATCTCACAACTGGTAAGTTGAGTATTTGGATGCCGTTTCTGACTACCAGTTTTTTGTAACCTGATTTTTTTCTCTCAGGAAGCTTTTAAACTCTTCCTTTTCTGCAGTGTTCTGAAATTTCACAGTTATGTGCCTTGGCTTGTTGTTTTAAATTCTATTTAGAAATTCAGGTCTCAGTTTTGGGAAGTTGCTTCTTTGTTTCTTTGGTAGCTTCCTCTCTTTTATTAACTTTCTTTTTACTTTTGTGAATATTACTTGACAAGTAGGCTTCCTAGCATAAACCTCCATTTTTCTTCATTTTCTCTCCAATCTTCTATGTCTTTCTATGCTTAGACATGTCCGTAAGTCTCACCACAAGATTCAGGGTAGTGGGGAAGATTTCCTGAACCTCACTCCAATCCAGTGCTTAGAACTGTGTTGTTGTTTTTTTTGCCATAATGTTTTAAAAAATGTATTTTTTTTATTGATTTCAGAGAGGAAGAGAGAGGGGGAGATAGAAACATTAATGGTGAGAGAGAATCACTGACCTGCTGGCCTCCTGCATCCCCCCCACTGGGGATCGAGCCTGCAACCTGGGCATGTGCCCTGACTGGGAATCAAACTGTGACTTTCTGGTTCATAGGTCGACGCTCAACCACTGAACAACACTGGCCGGGCTGCTGTGTTTTAAAAATCCAAGAACTGTTTCTTGTTTTCTGAACTTTCTAGATGATTTTCTGTTCTTGGATGTGATGAACTTACTTCTCTGAAGATGCTAAGGATTTTTTAAAAAGAATTCTTGTGCTCCCACATTAGTTATCTCTTTGTTTAGTTTTTTTTTTTCTGTTTATTTTGTGTGTTTTTTGTTAATTTGTTTTCGTATTTTTCAGATATCTGATTCTTGGCCTGCCTCTCATATTTAAGAGTGAGGTACTACAAAGCTGTTTAGAAGTTTGTATATGTGAATGTTCGTTATCTTTGGATTCTTCTTTCTCTTGCAATGTTTGTCCCAATGTGTGTGTGGTTTAGTCTGGATCCAAGTGTGGGAAGAGGGATGGGAAGACCTCACTTTTTGTTAATGCAGGCTTTGCTTAATCCTGTCTTTGGGGGATGCAGGGCTTCATCCCCAACTACAGCTGTTCCTACAGCCCAGAGTCTTCAGGTTAATCCTCTTCATAGAATAAACTTTTTCTTCAGGGTGAGGGAACATCTGGGATTGTTAACTAGATCATATATAGAAGTTCAGCCAGCTCTGTTGTTTTCCGTTTTACCTGCACTCAGGCTTTCAGAGGTACCAAATCCTTAGCCTGTCTGGGGTTTTGCTGTTCAAAATACCTGTTTCTTATTGACTCATAATGATTTAACATATTTCTTTGCTCCGGTAAATTGGTTATAATCAATTTGCATTCATTTCCCAATTTTTATTGACATTTCTACTCTATCTTTGCCTCTTTTCCCATTTTCTTTGACCTTTTGGTTTTATACATATTAAATTTCTTTATTAGAAATTCAAGGCGGGTTTTAGAAGGGAGCCATAGATAATAAGTAAAACTTTAAACAAAAGTTCCTAATCTACTTTTCATAACAAAATCATAGGGAGATAGGAGTAGTTATGGTTTTCGTTTGACACACCCATGTTTGAATATACATTTTTAGTTGGAAATCTGGGCTAAAAATAGACATTCAATGCCCAGCTTAACAAATCAGGAAGTAGGTCTGGAAAACATTTAATAAGACAATCCTCATTTTTTTTTTCTATTTTATCACAATTTTGTGAGTTTTTTTTAAAGACTTTAAACAACAGTAAACATCTAATCCAACGTTCACTATTTCTTATAGATATTTTTGCCCTCTTAGATTGACTGTATTTTAACCCAAATTTGATTTAAAACTCATTTTATATCTCTTTTTATATAGAGATTGCTGATTTCTAATTAGAGACCCAAAAACCTTTAGAAAGTAAAAGTTTGAATGTTGCTTGCTATTTAAAAAAATTCTGTTCTGAACTTATTGACTGATCTCTTACTTGAACTTGAGTTGAAAGTATTTTATAATCTAGGGCACAGAAGGCAAGTATGTTCAGTTAGGTAATAGAGATTTGACCAGGTGTTGCTTCTAAAGACCCAAGATATTTTTTTTTTTTTATCCAACTAGGTAAGGAGGCATTTAGGTTTCTTAGAATATTGGGAAAAATTAAGTAACACCAAGATGTTGAAATAATATTTAATTCAAATAAGATTTCAAAGTTAATGCCTTGTAATTGTCCTGCCAACTTTTAAACAGATAGTACATTTGATTTTAACTTTTTTTTTCCTTTTAAGCATTTTATAAGACATGTTTTAGATATCTTTGCATAATCTGTTTTCTGTCTTTTTAAAATTAGGCTGCCATTTGTCGATGCAGTCAACCACTGTCAGGATTCAGTGCCAGGTGTCTGGAAGATGAACATTTGCTTCAAGCCATTAGTAAAGCCAATCCAGCCAATCGCTATATGTATGTCGTGGATACCAGGCCTAAAGTATGTGCCTTGAATACAGTATAGTCTGTTAGTTCAATTATCTTTGTTACTTGAATTAATGAGAGTTGATTAATTTGTCCTCATTTAACATACTGGACTGAATCCTTGTTTTAAATTAACCAAGGGTAATGATACTAAGGAAATTAGTTTTTTAAAGGATACTAACTTAGGAGACTAATTTCCCAGTAACCCAGATGGTAATTTCTTAATTTCTGATATATATTTAGGAAAGCTGACTATTGATGGTGTAAAAGTATTATGTTACTGTGAAGAAATACTAAATAGTTTGTGTATTGTGAAAAATTAGCAATTCTATTAGAATTTCAATTGGCAAAACACTGTGTATTAATGGACCTTAATTTGAAATATGCAAGAAAATACGTAAAATGCATAGTGAGTTAACTTAGGAAACATTGAACTAGAGCATCATAAATAGTGAACAGGAAATAATTGTTCTGTTAGCCATCCATTGTGTAAGGTTAAATTTTTGTCAAATGTCACAATCCATTTTTTCTTTTTTTTATAAACACAGTTAAACAGCCAATTCATATAGGATCCTGAAACTAAAATAATTAAAATCTGCAATGGTAATAGCTAACATTACTTTTAATTTTTATTATAGCATCGCATGCAGAGCTGGTGGGCTACACAAAAGGACATTGGCAGAATTATAGTGAGGATTTCTTCAGAAATCTGGAATGATGAAAAAATAAGAGAAAGCGATGAGAAAAAGCGAGTGAGCCATATAGACCACAATTATAGACAGCCTTTTTGAAAGGAATGATAGCTGTTTTAGAAGTAATTCTCATCATTATGCAGTCTTACAAAAGATAATGAAGAAAACATATGATAAGATTAATTTGAGTAAATTAGGAGTATTAAAAATTAGAAACTGATACTTTGGTAATATTTTATTTTGTTAAAAGGAAAAGACTTTCTTAGAAGTCAAGAGTGTTGGTGATACCTCTTATAAGAAAAATTTTACTTTACTTCCTTGTATAATCTGGGTGGATTAATTGGTTAGAACATTTTTAGGGTGCTATTAGATAAAAAAGATGATTGTAATATAAGACTTTTTGAATATAAGGTCTGAGGGCAGTTTGTTTCTTAGGACCTAATATGTCTTAATTGTATAACTGACTTCTACAGAGAAAATATATCTTTCTTTGATTGTTTTGTTTGACCAGTTAAACTCAAGTAGTAATAATGTGGAACATTTTAAATATCTAATCATTAACCTTAGTAATCATAGGTGCTGAGTAACCAGTGAGTCAGTAAATATAATTTAACTGTACTTGTTACCAACCTCAATCCAATGAATGATAAGCTACTATTTCTTCCTAAAATGTAGGTTCTGTTTCATCCAAGTACATAAGAATATTTAGTAAATTGTAATAATATGCTATATGAAATCCTACTCTCAAAGAATTAAATATGGCAAATCTTAAGTGAACCTCTGATAGCATCGATCTACACACCCAAGGTCATGGGGCTACTGGCAGTCTGTTTCTCCATAAAGGACCAATTTTTTTGGAACCATTTCTTAGAGCTGTATCAAGCTAATGGATTATATGCATTTTATATAGTGTGTGGGCCTCCATCAGTCTCTAATATAGAGGACCCAAAATAATCTCATGTATATTTCAGATCTGAATTTTAGGATCCCTGTGGCTTTGTGAATGATAAAGTGCTGTAGGCTTGTTCTGAATTGAATCTCATAGGCTCATTCTGAAAAATAAAAACTATCCAGCTCTGCTTCTCTCTGAATCATTTAGGATTCAGATAGGAGATCTTTCTAGTTTTAGATTTTGAAATATTTATGAACACCTAAAAACCTAAGTGAATTAGTTTTATGAATTATTTGTGGGGAACTTCTTGTTTGACCTTTCAATTATATAGCAATCACATTGTTTCTTTATAGTATTCCTTCATTGCTGTTATTAACATGTGAGACTTTTACTTATTTTTTATATGTTTTTATTGGAGAGAGGGAGGGAGAGAGAGAAAGATCAATGTGAGAGAAAGACATCGATCGATTGCCTCCCATACACCCTGTCCCAGGATCCAACCTGCATTACAGGCATGTGCCCTGACTAGGAATCGAACTGGCAACCTTTTGGTGCACAGGATGACACTCAATGAACTGAGCCACACAGGCCAGGGCGAGAGTTTTGCTTATTAAAAAATGGTAGTATATTTAGTTGTGGTGAATTCCTTTAAATTGTCTGCTAGCTAAAATATAGTTTATTTAGTGTTTTCATGATATTTTCATAAGTTATAAGATAAAAGCAATTTGTCTCTAAATTTCTAAAATTTAAATTTTTAGCTGAATGCAATAGCCAACAGAGCAGCTGGAAAAGGTTATGAAAATGAAGACAACTATTCTAATATTAGATTTCAGTTTGTTGGAATTGAAAATATTCATGTCATGCGGTCCAGCCTTCAGAAGTTATTGGAAGGTATGATTATTGCTTACCTTCTAGTCAGCCTTGTTCCATAGAAATATGCTAGTCAAACATTAAAAATGTTAAATTATGTACTTTGAAATTTTCTAGTAGTCACATTTAAAAAAGTAATAAGAAACAGTTGAAATTAATTTTAATATATTTAACCTAATATATTAAAGACATGTTAAACATGTAATCAGTATAAAAAATTTGTGATGATTTACTTTACATTTTTTGCCTTTAAGTCTTTGACAATATATACTTTCAGTACATCTCAGTTTGGACTACCTACATTTCAGGTATTCAATAGTCATTTTGGGTAGTAGCTACTGTATTAGATAGTACAATGCTAATGGTTTTTATAAAAAACTAGAGGCCCGATGCACGAAATTTGTGTACGGGGCGGGGGGGTCTTTCAGCCGGGCCTGCACCCTCTCCAATCCAGGAACTCTTGGGGGATGTTCGACTGCCGGCAGTCGGACATCCCCCTCGCAATCCGGGACCACTGGCTCCTAACCGCTAGCCTGCCTGCCTATTGGATCGTCCCAACCTCTGCCTGCCAACCTGATCGCCCCCTAACTGCTCCCCTGCCGGCCTGATCGCCCACTCAACTGCTCCCTTGCTGGCCTGATTGCCCCCTAATTGCCCTCCCCTGTCAGCCTGATCGCCCCCTAACTGCCCTCCCCTGCTGGCCTGATCGCCCCCTAACTGCTCCCCTGCCGGCTTGATTGCCCCCTAACTGCTCCCCTACCGGCCTGATTGCCCCCTTACTGCCCTCCCCTGCCAGCCTGATCGCCCCCTAACCCTGACCGCCCCCTAACTGCCCTCCCCTGCTGGCCTGATCACCCCTTAACTGCCCTCCCCCGCTGACTTGATCGCCCCCTAACTGCCCTTCCCTACCGGCCTGATAGCTCCTAACGGCCTCTGCCTCGGCCCCCGCCACCGTGGCTTTGTCCGGAAGATGTCTGGTCTAATTAGCATATTACCCTTTTATTAGTATAGATTACTATTGATAGATATTCTTGATGAATCAATGCAATTTAGACTAATTTATGATAATGTTCCATTTAAATATTACGATATCTTTCTACTCATGGAATAGAATTTAAAAAATTAAAATATCAGACTTTTTAATTAAACACTGCAAAATATGAAAAATGAAATAGGAGTGCTTTTTATTTTATTTTATTGATTTTTTACAGAGAGGAAGGGAGAGGGATAGAGAGTTAGAAACGTCGATGAGAGAGAAACATCGATCAGCTGCCTCCTGCATACCCCCTACTGGGGATGTGCCTGCAACCAAGGTACATGCCCTTGACCGGAATTGAACCTGGGACCCTTCAGTCCGCAGACTGATGCTCTATCCACTGAGCCAAACCGGTTAGGGCAGGAGTGCTTTTTTTAACCACAAGGAATGACAGCAAAATGTAACAAAGAATCTGTCGTTGAATTTCTGATAGCATCTTTTCATTTATAAAGAGTCTTGCCTATTTATTTTGTCCTCTTCCCCAATTTACTCACCTAGAGATAATCTTGAATAGGAGAAGAGGAGGCTAGCCTATTCTAATTGAAATGTTTTTCCCCCCCCTTTTCAGTTAATGGTACCAAAGGGCTTTCTGTCAATGATTTCTACTCTGGTTTGGAGAGCTCAGGATGGCTTCGCCATATCAAAGCTGTCATGGACGCTGCAATCTTCTTAGCCAAAGTAACTCTTCGTTGCTTATATTTGATTTTGGGGTTTATAGTGGTTGGGAAGGAATGGATTTATTATGTTGAGTGCTGGTATCTTTTCCAGTCAGATAATTTTTATTTTGCTTTACCTTTTTAATGAGGTTCATTTAATTTGAGCTTTAAAAATGCCATGTAACACTTCATGTATGGGCTTAAAAACATTTCAAACACTTTAAATAGCATGTTTGTCTTTGTTTTTGTTTATATGCTTTGTGTTTTATCTTGTTTTTGAGAAATTATGTTGTGATAGCATTATCATTGCAGTGCTAGCTCTTCTTTATAATGCAACTAGAGGCCTGGTGCACGGATTTGTGCACAGTGAAAGGAAATTAATTAGAAGAAATATTTTAGAGGACGGGGAGGGACTGCGGGAGGGCTCCAGGGTGTGTCCAGCCCATCTTGCCCAGTCCATCTTGTCCAGTCCCGATTGGCCGGACCCCAGCAGCAAGCTAACCTACCGGTCAGAGCATCTGCCCCCTGGTGGTCAGTGCGCATCATAGCGACTGGTTAAATGGTCGAATGAATGGTTGGACACTTAGCATATTAGGCTTTTATTATATAGGATACTTAATGGTTTTTGAGTAAGTAGAACTTACTGATTGACTTAAATGTATCCTGCTAGAATCTAAGTATGTGATCTTTCTTTTCAGGCAATAATGGTGGAAAATGCAAGTGTGTTGGTTCATTGTTCTGATGGCTGGGATAGAACTTCCCAGGTTTGTTCCCTTGGCTCTCTTTTATTGGATTCCTACTACAGAACAGTCAAAGGATTCATGGTAAGGAGTTATAGTAAACCCTTGATTTTGCTGACCTCAACTTAATGGACTTCTGATTTAACGGACAAAATTTCTGGTCTGAAAGTCATATGAAAATTAACACCCTGTTAATTTTAAAAAGCTTTTAACCAAGATTTACTTATAATCAAATTAACAAGTTATTTTTTTGTTATTAATTCACTGTATTTAACAAATTTTAGCGAATAAGCCATATGTTGGAAAAAACACTAGTAATTTTGTCAACATTAGTAAATATTACATATCTACAGCTATAGTCTACATATTTAAATCCAAGAATCACTGCTTATAAACAATGTTTGGGGAATGACTAGCACATGATCTCACAGCATTGCCTGTAGTACTTGGTTCTGTTGTTGAGTGGCGTGACTTTCTACAGCAGTTTTAACATGTGCCAGCTGAAGTTCCCATGTGCACTAAACCACGCCCCAGCCGTGTGCATTTGTTTACTCTTGGTGACTGGTGAATGCACGCATTTACTAAATTTATTCAGTATAAACTTAAAATTACAGTAATACACATAGAAAACCTTTCTGTGAAATTAAACTTTTCATACCTCCTTAATATTAATTATACAAATGTGTCTGTATAAGTAAAAACAGGTAAACTAATTTTTCAACTTCTTTTAACACACATTTGGAAAACCTACTTTATTATATAACAGACTTTCTGTTTTAATAGATACTCCCTCACTTGAATTAGCCTGTTATATTGAGGTTTTCCTGTATTTGGCTAGACCAGTGGTCTTCCCATAAGAGACATTGGGTAATGTTAGGAGACAGTTTTGATTGTTACAACTAACAGAAAGGGTTAGCTGGTGGAACCCCAGGATGCTACTAAATATCATATTGTACAGGACAGCCCTAAAACAAAGTTATCTGGCCCAATGTACTGATGTTGAGAAATCTGGAGTTAGACTGATTTTCATTTGTGCCACCTCTTTGACAAAAAGTTTTAGATATAAACGTTTTTTTCTAAAACTAGTGGCTTGGTGCATGAAATTCATGCACATGAAAAGGGAATTAATTGGAGGAAATATTTTAATTTTGCTATTTGCCCTTTCTCTATAATAGAAGTTTCAGAGATGAAAGAAAATTAGTAAAACGTATATGAAAATCTCCCTCCTGTCAGAGTCTGGGGCGCGCCGTGGGACCCAGAGTCAAGTGTCCGTCCACCTGCGCGCACCTCGAAATAGCGTGAGACCCAGGACTGGCCAGCCCCACCCCCATCAAGCCCCACAGGGCGGGGGGCACAGCCTCCAGTCCCCCAGCCCGGCGCCAGGTGGGGAGTGTAGCCTCAGGTCCCCTGTCAAGCTCCGCTGGGCGAGGGGCGCAGCCTCAGGTCCCCTGGCTTGTCCTCAGGTCCCCCGGCACAAGGGCGTGAGGGCGTGGTGACCATTTGCATATTAGCTCTTTATTATATAGGATGTTACAATAGAAATATTCAGTATTTTCCCCTCATATTTATCTAATAAATGTGAGTAATGTAGTAAAACAAGGAAATAAGGATACTTAAAAATTATATTCTAGAACAGGGGTGGGCAACCCCTGGCGCGTGTGCCAAACATGGCACGCCAGTAACTTTTGCTGGCACGCAAAACCCTCTCTTATAATCTTCCATTTACAATTTTTTTCTTAATATCGACTTCTTTATTTTTCAGATAAATTCAGTGTAGGTGCATCTTAGATAAATAAATAATTTTACATAGCAAGTTATCTTAAAGACCATAGACATGGATTGACGAGAGAGAGGAAGAGCAATTTCTATGCTTCTGCCTTAACTCTCCCTCCCTTCCTAGATCCAACCAGTGTTTTGGTTTCATCCACATACGCTTGTGAATCTTTGTTCTCAGTGATGAATTTTGTTAAGTCTCGTAATAGGAGTAGCCTGACAGATGAAAGTAGTAGCTCGTGCATATCTCTGAAGGTCACGAAATATAAACCTGATGTAAAATCTCTGTCATCAGTGATGCAGCAGCAAAAGTCCCACTGATAATATCAAACGGAGTCATAAAGTTTTCTGTCGGACTATCAGTGTACATGTATACATTAAAAAATAAATGTATTTTTCATCATCATATACTGTGTTTTTGTCGCTCGAATGAATTTTATTATTTCTTCAAGGTTCTTCACATACATACACCTTAAGAGATATCAAGTAGGTATAACATGTTCTCAAAAACTTAGGGTTGGCACGCAGAAGAATTTTGAGTCAGAGATTTTGCTGGTTTTGGCA
>NW_005358092.1:1362198-1370663 GCF_000412655.1 Myotis brandtii
CCCGCCTGCAGTATGCAAATTTAACGGCCATCTTTGTTGGGTTAATTTGCATACTCTTCTGATTGGCTGATGGGTGTAGTGAAGGTACAGTCAATTAACATCTTTGTCTTTTATTAGTGTAGATTGTAGTTACATGTTAGGAAGAATGTTTTATATCTGAAGATTAAACTTGTAGTTGAACATATTTTTTGCTTTGTGAAGCTAAAGCCCTGCCTTCTGTTTTGTTTGTTTTTTAAATATGTTTTTTGTTGATTTTTATTTTCTTTTTATTTATTTTTTTAAAAATATATTTTATTGATTTTTTTACAGAGAGGAAGGGAGAGGAACAGAGAGTTAGAAACATTGATGAGAGAGAAACATCAATCAGCTGCCTCCTGCACACTCCCTACTGGGGATGTGCCCACAACCAAGGTACATGCCCTCGACCAGAATCGAACCTGGGACCCTTTGGTCCGCAGTCCAAGGCTCTATCCACTGAGCCAAACCGGTTAGGGCTGTTTTTTGTTGATTTTTAGAGAGAGAGGAAGGAAAGGGAAAGAGAGAGAAACATTGATAAGAGAGAAACATCACATTGATCAGTTGCCTCCTGCACACCCCCTACTGGGGACCAAGTCTACAAACCAGGCATGTGCCCTGACTAGGAATCAAGCTAGCAACCTCTTGGTGCATGGGACATGATCAGTCCACTGAGCAACACTGACTGGGCTTGTTTGTTTTTAAAGTATGATCATATTAACTCATCTTTTCAAAGTTTATATCTTAACTCATGGCAAATAAATGAAGAGATGTGAGAAAGTTTTCATTAGTTTAGAATTATTAAATACGTGCCATCTTAAAGCAAGGGAAGGTTTGACATCACTAGGTTCCTTTAGCACCATTATGTTGTGGTGCTAACATATTGAATCTGGGATAGGGTAAATGGAAGTGCTGTTAATAAAATAATATTCTGTTTACTTTGAGAGTGTAAGGTTAGGAATATTTTCTTTGCCATGTTTGTTTTTAATTTGTTTGTTAGACATCCAAATTAAATCATGTAATACACTAGAGGCCCAGTACACAAAATTCATGCACGGGGGAGGTGGTGGGAGTCCTTTAGCTCGGCCTGCACCCTCTTGTAATCCGGGACCGCTGGCTTCTAACTGCTGGCCTACCTGCCTTCCTGATCGCCCCTAACCATTTGCCTGCCTGCCTAATTGCCCCTAACCACTCACCTGCCTGCCTGATCGCCCCTAACTGCTTGCCTGCCTGCCTGATCACCCCTAACCGCTCGCCTGCCTGCCTGATCGCCCCTAACTGCCCGCCTGCCTGCCTGATTGCTCCTAACCGCTTGCATGCCTGCCTGATCACCCCTAACTGCTCGCTTGCCTGCCTGATCACCCCTAACTGCTCGCTTGCCTGCCTGATCACCCCTAACTGCTCGCTTGCCTGCCTGATCACCCCTAACTGCTCGCTTGCCTGCCTGATCACCCCTAACTGCTCGCTTGCCTGCCTGATCACCCCTAACTGCTCGCTTGCCTGCCTGATCACCCCTAACTGCTCGCTTGCCTGCCTGATCACCCCTAACTGCTCGCTTGCCTGCCTGATCACCCCTCTCTGCCTCTGCCTTGGCCCCTGCCCCCGCAGTTTCATCCAGAAGGATGTCTGGAATGAAGTCCGGAAGGTCGTTTGGCTCTCCGGTGTAATTAGCATATTGCGATTTTATTACTATAGATGACCCAGGGACAACGTGAGAGTGTCCCAGGCAAAAGGAGCAGTGAGAGTTAAAGCATAGCTCCGTGACTGCATGGGATTAAACATGCATGAGTGTTGGGGGCTAGGGACTTGGGTGCAGAAGAATATAGGGGAATTGGGGGCCTTAGGAAGAGAAAACTAGAATTTGGGTAGTGAGAACCATTAGAGGGCTTTAAAAAAAATGGTTTGGTGCCTTAAAGGAAGAGGGGAGTGGGAATGGAGATTAGGAGACCAGTGTAGGAACTATTGTGATAAGTTGAGTTATTCATGGATAGATGTGGGGTACATGAGAGGAGTCCTTTTCTAGGATGATTTCCAGGCTAGGAACTCAGTTGTTAGGATGGATGGTGCTGTTCTCCTACCCTTCATGGAGATAAGCAGAGGAATAAGTTTAGTGAGAAAGATTTTAAGTGTTACTTTTTGGTGTGTAGAAAAATGGCAGGAGGCTCATAGTAAAATCTGAGGTTACAGCCTGAAAGTCATGTACCTGAGGTCACACAGGTAAGAAAGGGGTGATGTTAGGACTTTAGTCCATGCATTCTGACTCCAGAAACTGCATTTTCACTCATCCCATTATATAGCCTTCTGAGAGATTTAACATCAAATTAGAGAAGCTAAAAGTGGCAATTTTGGACACTGAAAAAAATATACTTGGTGATTATATATTAAATTATGAAGTATATTAAATACTAAGAAGATATGTTGTTTAGGTTAGTTAGATTGAAAAAAATTAGAGTGTTATTATTTCAGACAGAAAACAGATACATCCATTCAAGAGGTTAGATATTAACATTTGAACTTGAATACAAACTTTTCAGTGATCTCTATCACTTTTTAAAAAATACGGATTTTTTTTTATTGATTTTGGAGAGAGGGAGAGAGAGAGAAACATTGATGGATTGCCTCCCACTGGGGACTGAACCTGCAACCTGGGCATGTGCCTTGACAGGGAATTGGACCAACCTGGGTGAGGGGCTGATGGCTGTTTGTAGGCTGGTCAAGCCCCCCAGTGGGGACCCTCACCCCATGGGGGTTTGGCCAGCCTGGGTGAGGGGCTGATGGCTGTTTTCAGGCTGCCCAAACCCCCTTCAGGGTGGGGGGTCCCCATTTGGGTGCCTGGCCAGCCTGGGTGAGGGGCTGAGGGCCGTTTTCAGGCTGCCCACACCCCCTTCAGAGTGGGGGACAATGCTCAACCAACTGAGCTACACCAGCCAGGGCTCTTTATCATTTTTTAACTATTATATAAGTAATGTACAAGTAAGCGAAAAGGTTTAAAACATAACTCGAGTCTACTACCCACAGTTAACCACTGTTAACATTTTTATTTACATTTCCTAGCCCTTTTTCTTGGCAAAAATCATTATACATACAAAAATGTAAATGCAACAGTGCTTTATAACATACATTTTTCACTTGAAATGTAATAAATACAATAGAAATAATTTAAATTATAAGACTCCTGTGTTTCTTTTTATGGATCATCTTCACTCTGTTAAACCAACCTCTAATCTAGGTTCTTGCTATCTTTTTTCTATAACAGCGGTTCTCAACCTGTGGGTCGCGACCCCTTTGGGGGTCTAACGACCCTTTCACAGGGGTAGCCTAAGACCATTGAAAAACACATATATAATTACATATTGTTTTTGTGATTAATCACTGTGCTTTAATTATGTTCAATTTGTAACAATGAAAATACATCCTGCATATCAGATATTTATGTTACGATTCATAACAGTAGCAAAATTAACACTTATGAAGTAGCAACGAAAATAATTTTATGGTTGGTCACCACAACATGAGGAACTGTATTAAAGGGTCGCGGCATTAGGAAGGTTGAGAACCACTGGTCTATAATCTTAAAACATTTTGTTTTGTTTGCAATGTGTAAATGTGGTTTTTAAGATAATAGGATTTAATCCATTCTAAACAAAAATATTTTAAAGTAGTTATAAAGTAGATTTTACTTTTTCTCATTAAGGTTTTTGTTTTTCATTAAGGTTTTAATAGAAAAGGATTGGATCTCCTTTGGACATAAATTTTCAGAGAGGTGAGTCACTGTTATATATTTACATAATTAGAAAAATTAGAAAAAATAGTTTAGAGTGCCAAAATGTTTGTTTTTAATGAACTTGTATGTCCAGTGGGAGGTGAGAGTGTGATTTTTTTTTTGTATAAAGACTAATTTTTTTTGGTTATTTATTTCAATTCTCATATCTCTGTTAATTTTCAGGCAATTTATTAACCTTTCTGTTTGTCTGGATTCTAGTAGGTAGAAGGCAATAGATCCTTTAAAATTGTGGTTGAAAAACTTAGGTATAAATTGTTTCAATAAAAACATTGCAGTTTTTTCTGCAATGGCATAATGTTTTAGGATTTTTTTAAATGTGTGTTTAAATTTAACAACACCTGAACAATTGATTTCTTTCAGAGGCATTTTTAAAAGCTTGTACTTCTCTGGGGGGGGGTTAGGTGTGGCCATTTGGATGGAGACCCAAAGGAAGTTTCACCAGTGTTTACTCAGTTCTTGGAATGTGTGTGGCATTTGACTGAACAGTTTCCACAAGACTTTGAATTCAATGAAGCGTTTCTTCTTCAGATTCATGAACATATTCATTCATGCCAATTTGGAAACTTCCTTGGAAATTGTCAGAAGGAAAGAGAAGAACTCAAGTAAGACTGTTTGATTAAATGGGCTCCTTTTTTTCCTTCTTAGCTGAGGACTAACATAAATTATAGTTGAATTGAATAAAATACATTATGAAATAGAACTGAATTTTTTGTAAAGATTTTATTGTCTATACTTCTGAAGCCAAGTATGCTCTGAATATCTCTCACATCCTCTGGTTAATAGTAGAAATACATTTTTTAAATGTGTTTTAAAGTGTAGTATATATACAGAAAAGTACATGTATTGTAGGTGTGAAACTCAATAAATGTTCAACTTTTCCACCTGTGTAACCGGCACTCAGAATAAGAAATATTTCCAACACCCTCGAAACACCCCTTATGCTCCTTTCCAATCTGAACACACACACACACACACACACATATTTTAAAATCTTTACATTTCATTTCCCAGAAAGTATTGGTCACAATGTTTTTTTAAAATGTATTTTATTGACTTTTTACAGAGAGGAAGGGAGAGAGATAGAGAGTTAGAAACATCGATGAGAGAGAAACATCGATCAGCTGCCTCCTGCACAACCCCCACTGGGGATGTGCCCGCAACCCAGGTACATGCCCTTGACCGGAATCGAACCTGGGACCTTTCAGTCCGCAGGCCGACGCTCTATCCACTGAGCCAAACCGGTTTCGGCGGTCACAATGTTTTAAAGTGTGGTAAAAGATTGTAAAACTGTTGGGTAATTTAAGGTAACATGAAGCCTTATAGCTCTCCTCACATTTCTAAATAGACAGTTCTTTGGGGAAATAAGTGTACCTATGTTGGCTTCCAGTGTGTCTATCCTGTTTGGGTCTTACACCTGTTCTTCCCTAACTGGTCTTTGGGATTAGGGGCTTCTGGCTAAAAGTGTGTGTGTGTATTAGGTTGGGCTTCTAAGATTAGATTTTTTATAGTAGTCAGTCAAGAGCAGTTATAGATTTTTTAAAGATCTGAGTGACATATTAGAGAGGCTAAATCTGGTGGTAGTTTGAAGACAACCACATACTATCACTCCCAACAGAATTGAAGGCAGAATTGAGAGCAAGTGGAACATTCTAAAGATGTGTAAAGGGAATAACAAGTGAAATAGAGTATGACAGAGATGAACACATCAGAGACCATTAGGACTTTACCTCTGTGCTATAGTATCTTACAGTGGTTTTTTCATAATTAGGAGAGGTGAGTTGAAGCACAGAGCTATTTTAGGAAAAACTATTGTCAATTATGAATATGAATGAACAAACATCCTTATAAATAGGAAGATGGTAATAAAAGTACATTTTTTTTTAGTATTTCTTTAAGAACATATCTATTAGTTATCTTAGGGGTTATGGAAAAATGAGCAGATTCTCCACTGTTTCCTCTGTATCACTGGTTTATGTTTCTTTGGTAAATATACTATCTAAAATAATCTACACTTTTTTCACCTACTTCACCTACTTACTCTTAGATTTGCAGTATAATTGGCATTTTTAAATTCTTGAATACTGTCCTGATTTTCCCTAATTTCCTTGTTTTGTACCCACTCACACTTAAATTTGTCCCTGCCCTGTAATACATGCCATTACAGCCCAGATGTGGGGCTAGGAGAATGAGGCTAAACAGAAATACATTAGCATCTTATTCTATACTAGAGGCCCGGTGCACAAAATTCGTGCACGGGTAGGGTCCCTAGGCCTGGCTGGTGATCAGGGCCGATCAGGGCCTTCCTTCCCCCGGCTGACAGGGTCTTCCTTCGTTCCGCGCTGCCCCCTGGTGGTCAGCACACGTCATAGCGAGCAGTCGAGCTCCCGAGGGGATAATTTGCATATTAGCCTTTTATTATATAGTATACAGTTGACCCTTGAACAACTTGGTGGTTAGGGGCACTGACCCCTGTATAGTTGAAAATCTGCATGTAATTTTTTAAGTTGATTTTCTGCATCCATGGATTTGAAAGTACTGTTTTTGATCATGATCGGTTGAATCTGTGGATGTGAAACCCAGGGATATGCAGGGCCAATTCTTTCTTTATAGAAGAAAAAATCCATGTATAAGTGAATCTGTGCAGTTCAAACCTGTGTCGTTCAAGGGTCAGCTGTATGTGTGTGATGGTTTGAAGTAGGTGTAACATAGACCAGACGAAGATTATGAAATTGTGTGAATTAAGAGAGGAATCTCTTAAAGTATGTGGTTTGAGAGAAAACAATATACCTGTGTTGTGTTTGATAAACATGGTTTTATTAAATTACTATAAGTAGAAAAGGAGAGGAGAATACAGAATTCAGAGACAAGGTGACGTTAGACTATGAATAGAAGGAAAAACTAAAACTTAAATCTACTTGTGAAAAAAATTGCCTGCTTTATAAAACTGAGTATTGGCATCTGTGAGAAAGGTCTTATGTTTCTCCCATTATATAAGGTTAAAAGAGAAGACTTACTCCCTGTGGCCATTTCTTCTGGATGACCAAAAGAAGTACTTAAATCCACTGTACAGTTCCAATTCTCAGAAATTTGCTGTTTTGGAGCCAAATACAGCATCTTTCAATTTTAAGTAAGTTGGCATCTTTAAATATTTATATTCTTGTTTTTTTAAATACATTTATTTATTGAAATTTTTCCTTTTTTGGTCATAAAGGTTTTGGAGAAACATGTACCACCAATTTGATCGAACGTTGCATCCCAGGGAGTCGGTGTGTAACATAATTATGAATATGAATGAGCAAAATAAACAATTAGAAAAAGACATTAAAGACTTAGAATCTGTAAGTATTCTGAATTATCTAATGTAATATATTTGGAGTATTAGTATTATTGTGTTCTTAAATTAGTGTAAATTAGTATATATAGAAACCTTGCAAATACACATGGTTGCTTCAAAGTTAGATCTCTATTTTGAATAGATTAGTTTAAATAACTTTTCCTGAATTTTAAGATATATTGAAATATCCGAAGTATATAGAGAAGTAGAGATATAAAATAATAAATATCAGGGTATGCACCACCTAACTTTGTGAGATTGTAACATTTGTCATATTTGTTTCAGATCTTTCATGCTTTTGTTTTAAGAAATGAAACATGATATATTTGAAGACCCTTATACTCCTTTTCATGCTCCCCCCATGTACTTTCACTTAACTTGGTGTTAATTATTCCTGTGAACATTTGTATACTTCTATGTATGTTTCTATCCACAACTTATAGTACTGTTTTGGTGATTTTAAATACTATTTTTATCATATATCTAATCTAATAAAAGAGAAACATGGTAATTAGCGTATGACCGCTACCCTTCCCATTGGCTAATCAGGGCGATATGCAAATTAACTGCCAGCCAAGTTGGCGGTTAACCGCCAACAAAGATGGCGGCTAATTTGCATATTGAAGGCAGGGTAGGACAGCGTAAGCCCCCATCCAGGCCCCCCGTTTGCCATGGGGTCTGCCGGGGGCTGGGGCCAAGGCAAGCGGGTGCCCATCGCTTCGTCGGCCTACCAGAGACGGGCCCACTCCGGTGTGCCATCCGCGGGCGGGGGCTGGGGCCAAGGCAAGTGGTGCCAATCGCTTGGCCCACCTACCAAAGACAAGACACAACACGGGGCCAGCGGGGGCTGGGGCGAAGGCAAGTGGTGCTGATCGCCTTGCCTGAGCCCTGCCTGCCCACTGCAGACATGTCCCAATGCGATCCGGAGGCGGGCGGGGGCTGGGGCAATGCAATCTGTGCAGATGCCTGGCCCAAACCCTCCCCTGCCACCGGAAACACATCCCAATGCGATCTGGGGGCGGGCGGGGGCTGGGGAAAGGCAAGCGGTGCCCATTGCCTCGCCGGAGCCCTCGCCTGCCCACTGGAGACACGTGCCAATGCGCGTGGGCTGGGGCAAAGGCAAGTGGTGCAGATCGCCTCGCCAGAGCCCTCGCCTGCCCACCGGAGACATGTGCCAATGTGCGTGGGCTGGGGCGAAGGCAAGCAGTGCAGATCGCCTCCCCAGAGCCCTCACCTGCCCACTGGAGACATGTCCCAATGCGATCCGGGGGGCTGGCGGGGGCTGGGGCAATGCAATCGGTGCAGATGCCTCGCCAGAGCCCTTGCTTGCCC